>NW_022436948.1:7450542-7481842 GCF_009761245.1 Sapajus apella
CCCTCCCTCCCTCCCTCCCTCCCTTCCTTCCTTCCTTCCTTCTTCTTTTTCTTTCTTCCTTTTTCTTTTTTTTTTTTTTTTTGACAGAGTTTCACTCTTGCTGCCCAGGCTGGAGAGTGCAATGGTACAAGTTCACTGCAACCTCCATCTCCTGGGTTCAGGCAATTCTCTTGCCTCAGCCTCCCAAGTAGCTGGGATTACAGGCATGGGCCACCATACCTGGCTAATTTTGTGTTTTTAGTAGAGATGGAGTTTCACCATGTTGGCCAGGCTGGTTTCGAACTTCGGACCTCATGATCCGCCTGCCTCAGCCTCCCAAAGTGCTGGGATTACAGGTGTGAGCCTCCACACTCAGCCTGCACTTATTTCTTTATTATGACTAACAGCAACTTTAAGATTATTAGCAAAAGCTTTAAAGTGAATTAACCTTTGAAGAAACTATTATGCATTCATAATGAACTGGGAGGAAAGCTTTGAAGAGGAACCTTTTATTTATTCTTTTTTTCTACAGAAGGTCAATAGTGTTCACAAATTTTTAGAGAGGTATAAGAAAATTGGATAGAATTCAGAAAAGAGCAAAAGTAATGATTATGAAGATGGAAAACAGGGCTCTGGAAAGCGTAATTAAAGTAATTATTTGCTTCCTGGAGGGAAACTGGGGGGTGGTATGGTCACTAGAATCTTCCCCGGATTCCTACCACAGACAAGCTGTTCCTTATCTCTGTGGAGAAACTGGAAGCATTTTGGTCAGATGTGGATCCTTGCACTCTTCAGAGCCCTTTGGTGCCTGCCTCTCCTTGGTTCTTACAGTTGCCCGTGAGGGAGGGAGGCTGCAGCTAATCTCGGGCTCCCGCTGTTGAGACATTTTGCCCAAAGCTTGTGAACTTTCTGTGACTCCATTTCTTCCCCAGCGAAACGGAGACAATAATAGTGTCTATCTGATAGCATTGCTGGAACTTCGAACTGAATTAATGCATGCAAAATGCTTAGAGGAATTCTGGTCACACTGGTAGCCTGAGGAAAATATTAGCTATTGCTATTGTGGTTTCAAGCAGAAGTCACAGGGACATTCATAAACATGTACAAGGCTTATCCTAGCCTTACATTTGTTAAATAATCAATTTACTATTTACTATTAAAGCATGTTCTGTAAAAAGTGGCCAGCCATTAAGTGTATGCACAATTTGATGTATTTTGACTGATGTGTACAGCTGCTGCAGTTACCACCCCAGGGTACGATTTTCAGTGCTGCTTAGTGGTCTTTGGTGTGGTTCTTTGGGTGTCTTCTTTGGATTGCCTCACTGTGCTTAAGAATCCTTACTGAAGGGCACATAGATGTTCATGTGCTCTTGTCATGAGGACACATGTCTTTGCTGTTTTGCTGTACCCACTGCAATTGCCCCTGGGATCCTGGCAGGATGATAGACTCAGCCTTCAATCAGCCTTGGGGAATTGTCTCTAGATTCGTCCTCTTTCTGTTCCAAACCATCACCATCTCTTGCTATCACAAATGCAACAGTCTCTCCCTGAGTCTTCCCTTAGAACCCCCACAGTGTCTGTTCTCCTGGCCAGCGAGCCTCCTACAAGTTGAGACAGGCCATGTCACGCCCTCTACCCACAGCTCCTGGCTCCTCTTCCAGTGTTTACCCAAAGCTCATAGGAGCTGGTACCATTGACTTCACCACTTGTGGCATCCAGCCTTCCTGGTACCCTGATGTTCCCAAACCTTCCACAGGTGACCCCTTCTCAGGCCCCAGATAGCTCACTGGCATCCTTTTTTACTTGCTTCGAGTTTCTGTTGGACAGTTTCTCTATCCCAGGCTTTCCCTGACCCCTCCCCACCTCTCCAAGTCTATCTGTCAGTCTCTCTTTCACCCACATAGCCATCTCTGCTTTCTAATGTTAGTTAAGGACAGGTTCTAAATTTCTCTCCTACCATTTCTCCTTCAGAAGAATCTCTCCAGCATCAAAGCCTCCACACATACCTCCTCTGCAGTCAGCTCCTGGCTACAGCCTCGTCCCTCCTTAGATCCCAGGAATGTTATGCGACCCAATGCTAATATCTGTGAAAAATGCTTTGAAGTCCTGGAAAAAGACACTATATTAAAGGATTCTTAAAAAATCATTATCCTGTATAAAATGTAGACCCATTCCTGGCATGAAGTCTGTGATTGCATAAGCAGGCCATGCTAATGATTTAGAAGTTATCATTGTAACTGCAAATCACCTCAAGCCATGGATGAGATCCCAAAGTAGGTTTGCGGACTTCATAGGCTTGATCTTGTTCTTAGACAAACTCTTTACCGTAGAAATGTGTCTAACTTGATCTCATACAGAACCTACCTGAATATCTAAATATTCTTCACAGAATGTGACCATTTGCCAAATTGTATAGAATACATTTAAAACATCCCCAGGGGGAGGATGAAAGGAATACCCACGTCCCTGAGAAAAGAAATCACTTCGCAAAATGCATGGAGTAAGAGATCCCACATCCAGAACATACAGCTGGTTCAGTAGCCCCGGTCCAAAAGCGCCATCCTAGCATCTATTTTTCCAAGCAGTTGAGAGACACGGTGTGTACATTTTTCATGTGTAATTAGGCAGCGTAAGGCAATCCCCACTGCCGACGGGCTGCTGCTGCCCTTGCTGGGGTGAATGGTTTCCAGGTTTCACCCCCATCTCTTCTGTCTAGACTCTACGTTGCTATTTTTTTCCTCCTTGCTTAAAACAGACTCCAACATAAAATGCCAAAAACAGAAGTTTTGTCCCTCTTTCTCATAAAGATGTGGGACAGAGCTCGCTCTGCCAGACGAGCAGGGCCCCAGACTTTCATAAGACACGTGTCGTCTGAAGCTGACATTAAAGATTGTCCAGGCGTTTCTGCGGGTCATGCCGGCCTTTTTTTTTTTTTTTAAATATGGTTTTCATTAAGAAAGCTAGTATTTCTAGAGAGGTGTGGTTCAGTTCAGAGGAGGGGGAGGGCTGAGCAGGGAAGAAGGAGGAGAAAGAGTAAAGCTGCCTCCTGAGTTTTCAAACAAGGCTGTTATTTACGCTCATGTTGAAATGTGCATTGTCTTATAAAATGGTTTTTGAGGAGTGAAAAAAAATGTCACTCTACTACCAGGGGCATATCTTGTTGACCTGTTAAAATATTCAAGTTAAAATTGTCACCTTTACAAAAAAAAAAAAAAAAAAGGAGAAATTCTTACAGCGCAAATGGCCTTTATTAATTTTGAGAATTATGTATATTATCCCATTATTGGGGAGTAAGGTCTCCATTGCTTCTCTAATTTAGAGTTTAAAAACACATCATTTACAACTGGATTTATTTAATTTTCATTATAAGATGAGATTCTAGAAAGATGAGACAGCTGAAGGCCCACGTGATTTGACCAACAAGGGCTAGGGTGGATTCATGTTTTGGTTTTTTGAAGCTGTTTTGTTTAATCTCATCCAAAACGTCTGCAGTTTCTACAGAGCTGATGCTTGTTTTCTTCTGTTTAAAAGCTGATTCCATACATGATTAACAAATACAAATTGTAATATAGAAAAGTAATTTTGAAAGAAAAAGATGAATAAGAAAGCTCTGTTTATTGAATATCAAAAATAATATTTTGCCAGAAAGTTGAAGATGGGTTTTAGCTTCCATCAAAACAAAAGTAGTAAACATGAAGTGCAAAAATAACTTTTTTTTTTTTTTTTGAGATGGAGTTTCGCTCTTGTTACCCAGGCTGGAGTGCAATGGCGCGATCTCAGCTCACTGCAACCTCCGCCTCCTGGGTTCAGGCAATTCTCCTGCCTCAGCCTCCTGAGTAGCTGGGATTACAGGCATGTGCCACCATGCCCAGCTAATGTTTTGTATTTTTAGTAGAGACGGGGTTTCACCATGTTGACCAGGATGGTCTCGATCTCTTGACCTCGTGATCCACCCGCCTCGGCCTCCCAAAGTGCTGGGATTACAGGTTTGAGCCACCGCGCCCGGCCCAAAAATAACTTTTAAAGAAGTAAATGATAATGTAATTCAAATAATACTTCTGTACATTCCCCGCCCCCCTCTATTCTATCTTAAAATATTCTTAGAAAGTAATACCCATGGGCCTGTTAACCAGAGATTTAAAACCTGAGAGCCTAGTTGTCATTTGCATTATAAGTTCTTTAGGGGCTATTACAAAAATATGCAAAATCATTCTTATATAACTCAGGGAGAATTCTCAGTTCTTCAGAATCAGTTAATTCACCCACACCGTTTCCTGAGTATCTACTTTGTACACTGGTATTATATAAACTGTGTTGATGGTGTCTTAATCATTTCAAAGGTGGCTTGGCAACAATGGAGCTTAAACAACTCCATTTGAGGAGGGGAAAAAAAAAGCCCATTCAAAGGCCATTTTAAAATTCCTATATTCAATAGAGTTCTGGAGAATTTGAGGAACAAAAAGAGAAGAGGGAGAACTGACTCATGATTTTGCAAAATCCTCAGTCTAAGCAAAAAGCAAGGCTGGGTGCAGTGGCTCACGCCTGTAATCCCAGGACTTTGGGAAGCCGAGGTGAGAGGATCATGAGGTCGGGAGATCGAGACCATCCTGGCTAACATGGTGAAACCCCACCTCTACTAAAAACACAAAAAATTAGCTGGGTGTGGTGGCATGAGACTGTAGTCCTAGCTACTCGGGAGGCTGAGGCAGGAGAATCACTGGAACCTGGGAGGTGGAGGTTGCAGTGAGCTGAGATCATGCCACTGCACTCCAGCCTGGGAGACAGAGCAAGACTCTGTCTCAAACAAAAAAACAAAGCAAAACAAAAAAAGCAAGAGGTTCTTTACAGCCTAGAAATGATTTGTGCAAAGAGAGAATGAAATGTTGGCTTACAGGGCAGGGTGGGTAACATGAGAAGGAGATTTCTGATGCCTTGAAATAATCTCAAGGAAATAAGAGACTTCTACTGGCAAAGGTGGTCTGGGCGGGACCCACACACAATTTCTTTCGAATTTATACCCAATTTTCTTAATAGGGTTAGTCAAACCCAGCACTTCATTCCTAAAAACATTATGAAATCTTTGGGAGGTATTGCTGGCCTTTTACTAAAGATATGCAAAGTCAGTTTTAGACTCTAGAACTTGGGTTGAATTCTTAGTTCTTGAATTGATATTCACAACAAAACTTCAACTCTGTGCTAAATAAAGTGAGTCAATACATTTTATTCTTTCGTTCCAATTTAAATTTGTATGTTTTGATTTTGTCTGATAAGAATCATAGTATTTGTAGATGATAGAGTTCAACTTTAATCTGGGAGATTGAATCCTGCACATTCACACGGAGACCTTGTTTATAATGTTTGCCTCCATGGGAGTCATCTGCTTCATTCAGTTTTTGCTTGGACAGATAAATACTGCTTAGCTTCCTAGACAGACGCAGTTTGAGTCTACTTAAAATTCAGTGGCTCTGTGGAAAGTCCTAAATCTTACCTTCATCTGTATTGCGTCCAAGTATGAAGGAGTGAGTCTTCTGAAAGGACAGTTTCTTTTTCTCACTCATTGCACTTCCCACAGTGCTCTTAACGGATATGTTTGCATACCTGTCTCCCCCAGCTGATCATGAGTTTCTGGAGGGCAGAAATCCTCACCACCCTCTCCTCCTCAGTTCCTGGCATGATGTGTACGCTGTGTGCACCACACGTGTGCGCTGAATGTGTAAGTGAAAGTGTGCTTCTCTCGGTGGTGCCTGATCCACTTATGGTAGAATGATGAGAACACAACAGCAATGAATCCAAGTCTGAACCCCTTACAAGAATCTCACGTCGGTGCCCAGTGTCAGAAAAAATTGTACTTGCGGCCAAACTCCTTAATAGTAATTAGCTCTATTTCTATACCTACTTTCCCTTCTCTTACATGATCCTTTTGTAACTTCTTGTGTAGGTACCTTAACTTCCTTAAAAGAATAGGAGCGGCTGGGCGTGGTGGCTCCCACCTGTAATCCCAGCACTTTGGGAGGCAGGAGGATCACAAGGTCAGAAGATTGAGACCATCCTGGCTAACATGGTGAAACCCCTTCTCTACTAAAATTACAAAAAATCAGCTGGGTGTGGTGGCATGCACCTGTAGTGCCAGCTACTCGGGAGGCTGAGGTAGGACAATTGCTTGAACACGGGAGGCAGAGGTTGCAGTGAGCTGAGATTGCACCACAGCACTCCAGCCTGGGCGATAGATCGAGACTCTGTCTCAAAAAATAATAATAATAAAAAAAGAATAGAAGCTTAGAAGCTCCTGGAAAACACAGTTTATCCCAGGCACAGCACATCATACATCATGGATGGTTGGGAAAGATATCTGGACTCTCCTTCTGTCTGTCTAAATTGTCCCAAATGGATGGGAAAGCAGGTCCTTTATTTATGCGATTCTCTATACAGTGCTGTTGCTCATGGCCCCACAAGAAAGGAGATAGGAGATTTCTCTGCAGTGGCTTTATCAAGCTTTATTTTTCTTTAGGAATTATCTGTATGTGTTACTCTTTCTTTTCATGTCAAACTACATTCTTGAATTCTTCTGAAAGTGAGGGAACATTTTGGTCAAACAGAGAAGTCTGGCTGCTTGCTAGCCTAACCTCCTTGCCCCATCTCTGATATATCTATTTAAAACGAAGAGAAATAAAATCCCAGGAAAATATGTTGATAGATTCAACTATAAAGTAGCTTAGAGATCAATCCACAAGCAAAACTCAGCAGCCCCTAAGAATGAGTCGGCCAAAACGGTAACAGCAGTCTATGGTGCAAAACACGCCATCTGCATAGGCTCAAATTCTGCACATTGGTGCATATTTTTTTTTCCTGTTCATCGGAGAACACAGGGTTGGAGCTGTTTCCAAAAGACTTAGTAGCTCTCATTTAAATTATTCAAAAGTTGTATTTGGCTGACTGTTGGGAGTTTCTTTCTTTTTTAAGCTGGGATCATTTCCAAGGATTGTTAAAAAAAAAAAAAAAAAGCCCAGTAACTTTGGTAGTGAAAGAATGTAACTTACTTTGGTGATAGATCCCCATAGAAACAGACAACTAGCTCAACAGACGAGGTTTGGTCTGGGACGATGTGGTCTGTGGTGGGATTTGGGGGTTTGATGGGGACTTGCTGGAACTCATGAAAAGGGGCTCAGTCCCAGGAATAGCCACAGAGTTGGTGGGAAATGAAGGGGATATTTCAGGGGGAAAGGTGTAGCTGCCATGGCTTATTCTGGGGCCCGGGGAGGATATCATAAAAAGTATGTAACTTTCATCTTAATTGCCAAGGGTGAATGGACAGCACGGCCTACCTACTCATTAGCAATTTGGCACTCAATTGTGGGCCCATAAGTAACACACACAAGGGAAACCACTCCTTACAGTTTAACACTTCAGAGAAAAAGTTCACATTTTCTTTTCTTTGGAACTGGGCTACAAGGCTCTGAGTTCTGGGGTTGTCTTTCTATTATGATGACTTAGAATCCTTTCTTGAATATAGTTATAAATGAACAGAACACTGGGCTTCACTGATTAATGGAATGAACACACCTTGGTTTGCCTCAACTCAGACCAATTTAGAAGAAAGTGTGTGTGTGTGTGTGTGCACTTATAAATTTATATTTATATTTCTTATAACTAAATATAAACATGTATACATATATAGAAAGAGACAGAATAACTCATACAAACTGCACTATGTTTTGCTTTTATCTCCAGTGTATTTTCATCCAAGTCAAACTAGATTCAATTTAATTTATTGCAGCCTAATTTGAAAAACATTTATTCAATATCTCCCATGTGCCAGGCTCTGAGAGTACTAAGATAAATAAGACAACCTTGCCATCAAGAAACACACAGGCTGGCAGGAGGCAGAGGCCAACCCCATTAAGATCGTGTGCTGAGTTCCGTAGTGGAAGAGCGTGTGAAATAGCATGGGAACAGTGTGCACCCTGCCTGTGCGAGAGGCTGCATGAGAAATACTCACACTGCTGTTTGCAATGCCCTCTTTTACTTTCTCTCTGACCTTCTTAGACGGATGGATGTGCACCTACAGGCTTAGTACTCCGTGGGGCCGTGTGCCTTGGGAGTTGTGCTCAGTGCTGGTGGGGACTTGCTTTCCCAACACCCTCAGTCTTCTAGCAGTTATGGTCACCCATGGGCGAGGAGGGGCTACACCATCTCTATTGTATCCTCGCCTGTCTGTATTTCTTTGTACCGTCTTCTCCCCTGCCTTCTTGGTTAAAGTGGTTAAGGAGCCACAAAGGAATGAAAAGAATCAGGTGGTGCACAAGGGGTTGGGGCTGTCTCCTGTTTGCCCTGGTAGTGACAGCTGGAAAGATGAAGGCCTCTTGGATAACAGGGAGCTTTGGGTATTTTTAGGCAAAAGTAACAGGGTTGCCACCTTCCTTGATGCTAGCTGCTTCATTAGTCAGGATACAAGAGGTTAAGGCCTCTGAATCACTGAAGGCTCAATTCTCCACAGAGATGTGCTCTTTCTGGCTGTATCACCTGGCACTTTGTCCACTCCTGGATCAGGTCCACGGGCACCTTCCACTTGGAAGCCAGGTTGGTTCTGCACCAATGCTGGAAGGATAAGAGTCTGGGCAAACAGATAACAGCCCGTTGGGATGGTGCCTGTTTTGGTTTCCATCTAAAGAAGACTTGAGACAAGACCTTAGGTTCAGGCAGTTTACCTAGAAATGATTGCAGGAAGCAAAAGTGAGGAAGTAGAGAAGAGGAACAAGGGAGGCTGGCCAATTAAGAGAACATCCAGAAGCTGATTACTGCTTCAGTGGACAATCGAAGGCTGATTGCATGGGGAGCCTCCGAGGACCCCTGTGGGATGGACTGCAGAGTTGTGCCTGCGGGGGGTGGGAAGCCGAAGCATTGATCCACCAACTGCTCTCCCTTATGGGTGGAGAGTTGGGAAGCCCATCCTCAGCCCTTCAGGGCTGCTTTGCACAAAGGCTGGACAAGCTTCAGTAGCCCCAGAGAAAGCCTGTTTCAGAGAAGCCAGGCATGCTTATGCCAAGAACCTGTCAGTATGTGAGCAAATGGTCCACTGCAGCTGTGGGTAGACTCAGAGAGATGGACCAATGGGATCTGGGGTGAGAGTCAATTATGTTGGTCATATGTTGGCACCAGGAGGTGAGTTGGGTCATAAGCACTGGTGCCCGAGGCTTAGAATGTGATGCGGAAGGCCAAGAAATCAACAGACATTTGTTAAGATGGAGCATCTTTCTGACGGTGTGCAAGAATGGTAGGCTGTGCAGGGTCAGGAAGGACTGGGGAGAGAATCCTGGGCATATGGAGATTCGTATAAGAAAGTGATGGGTGTTTAATTAGAAAGAAAACCTGGACCCAGATTGTGGGAGACCCAGATACCCACATACAGGAGTTACAAACCTTAATTCACACCACAACTATGTGTGCAGAGAAAGGGTCATTGTTTCAATCTGAGCTTCCTCCTGCGCCCCACCTGCTGGTTAGCAGGAGAAATACTAGCTTTATTCCCAGACGTGGTCAGAGCTTTAAGCCTGATCCATACAGTCTCCATGCAGGGCCAGGCCTCCCTTGGACAAAATGCTTTGTCCATAACTCTTTGCTTGGGTCTCTTTCCAGGATGGTGCCGGGGCCTGTGGGCTTGCTGTGGTTTATGGCCGCTCTCCTCAAACGCTCCAAGATAAAAAACCAATTTGTTTGTTTGTTTTCAAATGTTCAGGATGGTGCTGATGGATACTTTGTAAAGTATGAGAAAAATAAGTTACTAGAAAAAAGGAAATGAAAAAGACACACAGAATCCAAGTTCAATTTTTGTTAGGTTGAACAGACATGAAAATACTCAGTTAGATAGCTGTAGACGTTTCTGCACGCTTACCCTCAGTGTCTGGACTTGTTCTGTTGAGGCTGGTAACACATTTCTCAGGCCCTTCCTGACCCACACTTGGGAGTAGCACAGGTCTTCTGGAAGAATGGAGGTCCTCGACACAGTGCCTCTGGGTTTCTGGGGAAAGTCCCTTACCCTCTGGGTTCCTCTTGCTGGGCTGGCATATGTGGCTGAAGCCCGTGGCTGGGGGAACTTATTATCCAGGGCCTGTCTTGGCAGCTCCTGGCCACCTAGCCTTCCCTCAGCGCCTGCCGGCTGTTCTACACCAGGCTCAGCCACACCCTTTACCCAACCTGCAAGACCAGAGGCCGATTTCCAAGGTTCACTGTGACCTTCCTTCACTGCAGCAGGCGCCTGGACTCTCGCTCAGAGTCTACACCACAGAGGAACACCCAGGCCCCGCTCCACCACCCTAGGTTCTGGAGCTCAAGAACTTCGAGGGTCCTCATTAGGGTCTGGGTACAAGAACTCACTCTGTCCTGGGATTTGGCCTCACCTGCCCCCTGGCTCTGGGCAGAAGCCAGAGAAGACAGTAGGGACCCAGACTTTCTTATAACTCCTTCCTTTATCTCTCCCCACAATTCGTGGGCTTTAGAAAGAGTAAACTTTCCCCTATATTATTCTCTCTCCCTCCTGAATCCAAACTCTCCCACTACATCTTAATGGCACACAGGACTTTCTTTTCGTCCACACTGTTGGCGCACTCCCTGAGTGGATGCTCCAGGCCGGGGAGGTGCTGAGCGCAGAGCCTTAAAGAAATGCAGCTCCTGTTCCACTCCATAATCCCACCTTGCACCTTGAATTTCTTCTGTAACAAATCCTAATCTCCCTTTCTCCTTCAGGCAGGTAGGCAGACATCAAAGATTGCCCCTGGTGAAGAACTTGTCCTTTGCAAGGCAAAAGTGAAAACGTACGCTCACAGTTTTCTAATCCTCATCCTGTGACACCTAGCAAATACATCTGCAATCTACTCAGCAGGCAGGAGACGTTCCTGAAGGCTTCTAAGACTGCAAGATGGTACTTGCTGTAGTGCAGGGTGACTTGGTGCAGGCAGATACCAGTGGCCAGGTGGGCAGTTAGGAGACAGCCTCAGTGGCCAGGTGTGTGGTTATAAAACCTTGAATGAGGCAAATGGGCCCTGGAAATAGACAGAAGGGGGAGTTCACAGGAGCTGAGGGGGTCAACATGGCCTATGATGACTATTTAGCAATGGGATAAGTGAGGGGTGGGGCTCTAGTATCCCCTTGAATTCGTCAAGGGGAACTAAGGTTACCTCAAGGAGCTGATGCGTAAAAGGGAAGAGAAAGATGCAGACAGTTCCAATCCGTGGATGATGAAGTTAGGAGAAGTAAGTGCTGTCTCAGAGGTAGGAAGGAGTGCTGGGGGATAGGAATTACATTAGGCTCAGGGCTGGCAGGGAGGTACCCAGAGAGAGACGTTGGATAAGGGAGGGTAGTGAGCTGGCCATGCAGGGAAGACTCAAAGGCTTGGGTTTGAGTCTTGACTCACTTGTGCAAACTTGGAGTTTCCACCTTGTCACTCCCGCACAAGGTGACTGATGAGCATTTATAAAGCACTTACATGCATGCTTATCCCCAGGGCAAATATGCATGTAAGTGCTTTGTAAATGGTAGATCCAAATCAATGACATCTGCTATGGTAAGGATGGGAAGGACATTGCAGGACAAGGGGACAAAATGAGGAAGGGATTCCAAGTATCCAGGACCTGGTGACCGCATGAAGAATGACATTAGCAATGGAAGTAGCTGTTGTGGGAGTAGGAAGTTTTTTTTTTTTTTTTTTAAAGAGACAGGGTCTTGTTCTATTGCCTAGGCTGAGTGTAGTGGCATGATCACAGTTGCTCACCACATCTTTCAGCTCATGGGCTCAAGCTATCTTCCTGCCTCAGCCTTCCCAGTAGCTAGGACCACAACTGTGCATCACCATGCCTAATTTTTAAATTTTTGTATAGATGGGGTTTTGCCATGTTTCTCAGGTTGCTCTTGAACCCCTTCCACCTTGGCATCCCAAAGCACTGGAATTACATGTTTGAGCCACTGTGCCCTGCCAGAGGTTCATTTCAACAATATGCTTTCCCAGAGATGTCTGATAAGATGAAGCTTCTAGAATTCCTTCATCATTCATTTAATGGCTATCATGTCAACTGCTATAACCACTATCCTGGAAGTCCATTTCAACTACCTGGGGGAGTTTCAAATGTATCTATCTGTGCCATGGTCTCCCTGTCCCCTGAGATTCTGATCCACTGGGTCGAGATGACACCCAGATGATGGCAATAGTTTTGAAGCTTCATCATCAGAGTGGTTTCGATGTGGAGGCAGGGCCCAGAAACTGCTGCTGTATAAGTGTAGTTCTCCACCCACCCCAGGTGGATATAGGATGCAAAGTTGACAGAACCCATCCCAGGAAGGCACACTTCTTGCTGCAGTGCTGCTGAAGAAAAACAAGAACTGTGTACACAAGGGCTTATTAAAGAGAAGTAAATTACCAATAGGTTCCCCTTTAATCAATCAATTAGTCACTACACCAAAGAGTAGAGATGAAGATGAATAACCCAAGTTCTTCCCTGGAAGGTCCTGTGCTTAGTATATTTGAGGTCATCAACCTCAACAGCCTCAGTTAATAAATCAATAAGAGAATTGAGGCTTCAGCCCAGTGGTTATGACTTGCCCAAAGTCATGTGGCTGCTAAGTGCTGGATCCCTGGTCACATGCATTCCTAATAATTGCTGGCACATTATATCTGTGATGGACTTTTTACCCATTTAAATTGTATCAGGTCATCCAATAATCCTAATGTACTATTCTAGGATACAAAAGAGAACTTAAGATATCGCTTTTATTTGTATTGATGTACTGTTATGCTATTGTATTATTCTGTTTTCATGCTGCTGCTAAAGACATACCCGAGACTGGAAAGAAAAAGAGGTTTAAGTGGACTTACAGTTCCACATGGCTGAGGAGGCCTCAGAATCATGGCGGAAGGTGAAAGGCACTTCTTACATGGCAGCAACAAGAGAAAAATAAGGAAGAAGCAAAAGCAGAAACCCCTGATAAACCCATCAGACCTAGTGAGACTTATTCACTATCATGAGAAGAGCATGGGAAAGATTGGCCCCCATGATTCAATTACCTCCCCTTGAGTCCCTCCCACAACATGTAGGAATTCTGGGAGATTTGGGTGGGCACACAGCCAAACCATATCAGCTAGTGACTTTATCGATCCAAAACTTCACTGAGAATAAATTGTCTCAATTTTCTAAAATTGCAACTAGTTTTACATTCATGAGTAATCATGTTATGAAAATATACATGACAAAATTGTTCATGATAGATTTAGTGTCATAGTATACGATGTTCAAAACTGAATCGCCCAAGTATAATTGTCAGAAAGGCTGGGGCAAATCTCCTGTTGTACTCTACGTAATTCCACTTTAAAAATACAAATAGAGTCTCCCGACTTGTTTTGTATAACCTTTGTCACCGAAGCTCATTGACAGATGTACAATGTGTTTCATATCAACTTATTTTGTGTGTTATGCAAGTTGATAGGAATTATGCATTATGCAATTTTACGGAGCAGTTTGTGGTAACCACGTGTTATTGAGAACTGCTGTGTGTACTAAAGACTTAAACTGCATCTGACGTAGATTAAAAAAATGCTTCAGAGGGTGAGAGTGTTGTGTGAAATTAGTTTGTCTGGAAGGATAAAGAACACTTAAAACGAATTCTTAGCGGCAAGTAATAAAAGACAATAGTAATGCTTGTGTAGTAGGTTAGAGGTTCCCCAAGAGAAGATACGCATCTGTACTGTTCCCTAATAGTCAGTGATGGAAATCAGGGAACGAGTGAGGGTAGCTGGGGAGAGAGGGACCCAGGGATGCCCCATTGGGAACCCCCAACTGTTGTGTTCTGACACTTATTCCCATCACTTCCATGTCTTGGTTGCTTACGTGTGTTCTAATCATTTGCTATAAGGGAAAGTGGAGCTAGGAATGGGACAGAACAGCTTCCCAAGGGAAGCTCTGATGACTCCTAAGCTTCCACCCTGATGGACCCATTCGCATGATGAAAAGAAGGTCCCAGGTGATTGGGTGGAGATTGTGGAGTAGGGCTCAGGTGCCTGGCAATGGCTGAAGCCTGAGAGCAATCTTCTTTCTCAAACCATGACCATCCTCAGAATGGCTTCAAGTCAGATTTGAGCTCACCGAAGATGTGAATGGGTCAATGTGAGGAATCTCACTGCAGTACCTTCTTTAAAACAGAATCTGAGACTTCCTTCCTTGTGAGCATTTACTGTAGAGGGATATGCCACCCTTTCCATATTTCACACATGCACACACAGAACTGCTAAGCCATAAAGTATGCTCAAAGACACTCCATGCAAGGACAACAAAAACCAGACCTTCCAAAATGATAACCAGGATTTTATAACTCATAACACCATGCATGTTATATTAAAAGTGGAAGACTTTTTGAACTGCAACCTTTACATCCCAATCCAATAGTTCTTTCAGCTTTGAAATATCCACAATCTGAATTTTATAGGGATTATTTTTATTATAGGTAAAGCAATTAAATCTCCATATTGAGGGATGAAAACCTTTTAAAGCCCTTCTCAGAATATCAAAAGAAAAGCAGGGTTATATTTAACAGGTGTGACAACCCAACACAGGACATTTCATTGAAAAGGAGCTTGACATTATCCAGTAACAAATACTTAAATTAATCCAAAACATGTTTTGGATAAAACGGATTTTAAAATGAATTAGGTCGACCACAAAACTTTATATAAAAAGAAGACCATCTCATGTATAAAATAGTTTAAAATACTAATTCCTATGGAATCTGTCAAGTGGTGTTTTTATAAAAACTTTCCTTTTAAATGACATTTTAATTAGAATTATGATGTTTGTCCTGCAGAACAGAAAGTGAAGTTGTCTCTTACTTGTGTTCTTTTGGCCTTTCAGGTTAACTTAATTGATTTAACTCATTGAAACGGATTTCCTCCTATTTGACCTAAATCGTGAAGCAGACTAAAGGGCTGCCTGTGGTCACAGGCAGGGATTAGCTGGACAACAGAAAGAACTTCCTAACTGTAACTACAAGATGCAATCAGTTGGAGGAGATGTTGTCATACGGGCTGTGCAAAACTCTAGGATTCTGGATACTGAGGTTCTTCAAGGTTAATGACCCACATTTTATGAATGGGCTCAGTATGCGTCTTTCATCTTTTAAGAAATTCTCTTTCCTTCTCCCTCTCTCTCCTCTCTCACTCTGTAGTGTTTTTTTTTTTTTTTTTTTTTTTTTTTGTTGGGGGGGGACTGAAGATGGTAATGAGGGAGAGTCACAAATAGCATTGTTTCAAATATTGGGGTTTTTCTGAGCTCATTTTGAGATCATGTTCCTTCTACTATTAAAGTGCAGTTCATTATTCTTAAAACGTTAAACGTTATTTTGTTCATCAGCACGCATACTGTTTTCAGCATTGTTCTATAATGTGATAATATTCAGTGCTAGTGATGATGATTGAGAAACGGCAGCATATTTAAAAGTATTAAAAAGCAGAGTCATTGGCCTGTGGGCTACTGATCTCATTGAATACGTTCAGAACCTATTTACTTTAAGGGTTCACTATGGTGAGACTTGAAAATTAGTGGCTAACTGGAAGATTTCAAAATTCAGTGAAATATCTTGGATCTGGAATATTTGGAGAATAATTAGAGAGAACAGGAAACAAAATATGTGTTTGGTAGTTAAGGAGAGAGTCAGATAGAATATTTTTTAAGATTTTAAGGCCATGTGAACTGCAGTATAGGGACTTCTGTGTGACTAGCGAGCACATTCAATACCAAAGGAAATGAAATCGACTTTGCAAATGACGATTCAAGCACAGATTGTACAAACTGACAACACCCTATTACTAAATACCCACCTTTAAATATGCATTCTGTTCTTTGTAGCTCAGAGGGAAAAAGGATCCATGCTTGTCAGAAATTGAATCTGTTTTCAATATTTATTTTTATTGGTATCTTTTCTTGGCCACCTATGGAGAGGTGGGCTTGTATTCCAACTACCATGGTGTGCCTGTTTGTTCAAGAAATTTCCTAGGAATGCATTTGTAGTTTCACGAAGGCTGTCCACCTTAACACGGGAAAAGCTTCCTTGGCTAGGGTCTCAAATTGTAATGAGCCCATTTTGGCATCTGTAGGGTTAAAGATCCTGTCAGAACCTATAGGTACTGGAAAAGGCGGTTTCTAAACTCAGTTGCTCAGGTCCATTTTATTTTTGTCCCCCAGCAAACAGGAAATGGAGCCTTTAAGCCTTTTTTTTTTTTTTTTCTTAACTGGAAAGTGCGTGGGGAGGGGGCACACTCACCCTGCCCACATCCAACCCTGAGCCTGACCCAGACTTGGGGGTCTCCGTGTGTTTTTTCTTCCCTCTCTCTTTTTTTCTATTATTTTGGCAGACTTTTTGGAATGTCTGGGAGCTAAGGGCTTTGCTTCATGGAGCAGAATTCTGAAGCAAGAAAAAGAGAAAGTTATAGACTAAACCACAGAAATGTAAACACGTCTGCAGCTAAAATAACTCCACTTTCATTGAAAACACTCCTCCCTCACAATCAGACTTCTGTGTGCTATGGTCAATAAAACTGCATGTTAATAGCGACCAATTAATAGATTATGTTGCTCGGCCTTAAAAGTTGAGGGAGTTTTAATTATTATTTTTCAAATTAAAGGAGTGCTTATTCCCTCCCTTCCCTTGGGGTGGAGTGGTGGGGGGGACTTAGCTTTCTTTCTGGCTGTTTGCTGAAATTCTTGGCTGTTAAAGTTTGGAGAGGGAGGGACATGGGTAGTTTTCACTTGGTCGGAATGGGGAGAGTGTGCAAGAGATCGCTCCGGGACGGGTTCCTAGAGATCGCTCTGGGGCGGTCGTGACAGCCCCCGAGGGACAGGAGTGAAGAGGAGCTGCGCTCAGGTAAGCCGGATGTCCACGTTGGGATTCGCATAGAAACGAAAACATCCGGACGGGGCTTAGCCCCCGCGCCCGGAGACGGAGAGCGGAGCCTGCTCGCTGCATCCTTTGGAGGCTGCTTCTCCCGGGCGCAGTTGTCTCCCGAGGGCGGCTGTCACCGCGCGCGTCGGTCGGGTCAGGCCGCGCTCCCCTCGGCATCCCCGCGTCCCTGCGGCCGCATCCGGCTCCACCCATCACAGCCCGCGGCGCTCGCACACCGCGCCTCTCCTTCCCAAAGCTCCGTGCGACGCCGTCCCAATTCCGACCGGCATCGAGGGCAGTCCGCGGGCATTTCATAAACGTCTAGTGTCGCAACCGTTTTCACTTTTACTATTTTCCATGTTTGTAACGGTTTTCACTGAGGCTGGAAAAATTTCACTCTAACAGCGACCCGGAGTTGTAGGAGCTAGCATCCCGCGGCTCCCCGCCCGCACCTCCCCCTACCCTCCTCTCCTCCCCACTGGTCCTCTCCGCGCTCCTCGCGCCTCCAGTGGTCGCGTCCCGGGTTCCTTTCCTGTGGGGCCGGACTCTCTCCTCCCGCCGTCCCAGCCTCGGCTCCTCCGCCTCCTCCTCTTCCTCCTCCTCCGCCTCCTCCTCTTCCTCCTCCTCCTCCTCCTCTTCCTCCCGGGAGCCTCCAGCAGCGTCCTAAACCCAAGCGGGCAGGGCGCGTAGTGTCCAAATACGCCCGCGCCGACCGCGCTCCCGGTCCCGAGGACACGCGCGCACCCCACCCCCACGCAAACACGGACACGCGCGCACTCGGACACTCCCGCGCGCTCGCACCCACGAGCACCTGGCCACGCGCGTGCACTCCCGCCCACGCGCCCCCGCCCCGCCCCCGGCGCGCACTCCTGGTTCGCAAGTCGCGCGTCGGGGCGGCTGCCCTGCTCGGCGATTGGCGGGAGCCGGAGCCTCCCTGAGCCGGGCGCCCGCACCATGGGCTGAGCCCGTCGGCGCCTAGGGAGTTAGTGCGACGCGGCTCGGCGCGCACGGCCAAGGCACGCGCGCGGGCATACACGTGCAGGAAACGCCCTCCCCCGACGGCGGCGCCACCGTCTCGGTAAGTCTCGCGCCCCACGCGCCGTGCCCCGGCCCCGAGCTGGCGACGTCGGCTGCGGGGACGACGGCAGCGGGGTGGCCCGAGGGGCGCGCTCCGCAGGGCCCTTCTGACGGCGCCCGGACAGGTGGGGCGTGCAACGCCAGGAGGGACGGCTCACCAGTGCGGGGTCCCCGGTAGGCGCCTGCAGTCGGGTGCGGATGGAGAGGAGGGGCACCCCGAAATTGACAAGGGCCAGGGGAGCACGCCGCGGGGACTTCATCTGGGGTCCTGGGCAAGAGGTTATTTGTCATTGTCTGGAATGGCAATCAAGGTTGAACTACAGCTCACGCTTGGCCTAAAGTGGGACCAGGTGTGAGGCTGAGCTATCACTGTCCGCTGGTCCCGGTGGTGGAATGACCCCCGACGGCACCCTCCTGCACGCGCGCGGCAACACCGGCGCTGGGAGCGGCTCTCAGCTCCAGGAACGGTCCGTTTCTTATCCCACTCTGTCTTTTCACCTTCCCCTTCCTCAGCCTGCAGCGGTTGTGTTTATTTGCTTCCAGTTTACCACCGTAGTTGCAACACTTGGCATGTTAAAAAAAAATGTAGCCTGTATTTTATCAGCTAGCCTTTCCTGCTTTCTGTCTGAAATACATCTTCCGTTTATTGCTATGATATGTTGCATAGATGCACAGAGGTATTAATTATCTTTTAAGTACAAGACAAATGCTGTTATTAACAACAGACTAAACTGCCCAGTAAAATAAACAGTTTCAATGACGATGTGGATTTAATACAACTCTTGGTTGATCTAAATATAATTTCTTTTATCCTTCAAAATAACATATTCCTATGTGCTACAGGTTTCACACTGTACATGTCTCCATAGCTTTTGTAGTTCGGAAAACTTTCAATGTGAATAAAAATACATTTTATTCGTTCCTGAATGACATCCATAGGGCACAGAGTTTGTTTACCTTTGGGACTATTTTTGACTGTTTTCCATTCTTTCCAAGTAGTTTAGAGCCCCTGAAGGGAGAACTGTCACAGTCTCACAGTTAACCCTTGCTCTGCCGGGCATCAGCCGGTGCCAGCTCCCAGGGCAGGGCAGAGCTCTTAGCCTTCAACCATAGGAGGATCAGGCAACAGACGTTATAAAAAACCCAACCATGTAAATTAATTCACCGTGTGCCAAATTATTAATAAGCTGATTACACCATGGAAATTGTAATTCTAGCAGAATCAGGGTGAGCTATGCAAACTTGTGGCTAATAGATCAAGTTTTACAAAGGAGCCACACACGTCACAAATGCTATTTGCCTTTTGGGAATCCTAGCTTCGGTTTGGGTCAATGGCTTTTGGAAATTACACCAAATTAGCAATAGGATCATCTATCTTGAGACATTTGTTAAGGAATATGTAATTCCAGTAGCGCTTATCATTTCAGTTTCTTCTCTTTTGTAACATTTTATAATTACTTCATTCTATGTAAAAAATTTTAGAGTTGTAGTACATTATTTCACATTTATCTTTATTTCATGAGGGATTATTGGTGATTTAATCTGATGCGAATCCTTTAGCTAAAATTTAGAAAATTAGCGTTTACCATTGAAGGGGTTGTGTAAGGCAGCTGCATGCACAGCTGCATATAAACATTCCCCCTCCACTTTCCACGTTTTGCTTTGATATTAAAGAAAAACCTTGTTGAATTTTTTAATCTTACAAAATCAGATATTTTATTTGTTGTAAGACCTAAGATCCCAGTGGAATACTAGATACGTAAGTAAGAAGGAAAGCATCTCTGAAAGATGTCAAAAGGAGTTTGTAACTTACATACTATTCTACAATCTTAGATGTTACGTATATTTTAAATGTTTCTCATATTGTATATTTTAAATGTTTCTTATATTGTAAGAAGGTTAATAGCAAACTTTCAACACTTTTTTTTCTAAAGTTAATATTAGCTTTGATTGTTTTTCTTGCTATCTTTAAACAAAAAATAAAGGGGGGATTTCTTCTTCTCGAAACAGAAGGGCTAGTGTTTCTGAAGTCTTTCCTATTCCCAGGCAAAAACCGATTCCAAGTAAGCTCCAGTCATAGGCTCTGGAGTGGTGGGGAGACATTGTCATGGTGAATAAATGTCTATGTTGCCTGTTATTTCATAGAACTCCATTCAGAAGGTGTTGACACAGAGACACCTACATTTCTTTTTTTTTTTTTTTTTTTTTTTTTTTGTTTGAGACGGAGTTTCACTCTTGTTACCCAGGCTGGAGTGCAATGGCACGATCTCGGCTCACCACAACCTCCGCCTCCTGGGTTCAGGCAATTCTCCTGCCTCAGCCTCCTGAGTAGCTGGGATTACAGGCACGCGCCACCATGCCCAGCTAATGTTTTGTATTTTTAGTAGAGACGGGGTTTCACCATGTTGACCAGGATGGTCTCGAGCTCTTGACCTCGTGATCCACCCGCCTCGGCCTCCCAAAGTGCTGGGATTACAGGCGTGAGCCACCGCGCCCGGCCAGACACCTACATTTCTAATGCGACTTACGGAGTCTGGGAGGCAGTTTGGTCAAGGTAGCAAAATCCCAGCTCTGTGATGCTGCAGGTCATTTCTCAGTTTAAGTTGAGAGCTGATCTCTCCGAATGCAGGTCTGTTTTTGTCACCTCTTTGCTTCTTTACCCTTTGTGTCTGAGGCAGTTTTCCAGAGAGAAGGAGTATGGCAAAGGAGTTCTTTTTTCTTTCCCCAATGTGTAAGGATTCTTGGGCTTTCCCAGGGAGCATGGTCCTTCACAATACAGCTATTGTTTAATGTTCTACACCTTGAATTTGAATCTTAGGAGCAACATTTGTGCGAAAAATAGGCTGATGTGACAGACGTTCAGATCTTTGGGGTGCAGTTTCAGAAGATTATGATACTTGGTGGCAGTGGTGTGAGTAGGGGATTTTTGAAAACTCTGAAAATCACTGCGGTATTTGGGGATGCTCCTGCGTGGCAGTGACCAGCCACCCTTCCGTCTTGTTGCTGTTCCTTGCATTATAGCATTCTCCCTGGTATTTCCCACACCATTATTAGGGGTCAGTTAATTAGCTGTACATGATGCATTGTCAGTGTAAGACTTCTCACAGTGATTGATTGAAAGCAGTTACTTTGTAAACAAACAACAACAGGAGTTTTCCAATGGCTGGGCTGTCACCTGAACCAGTTCTTCAACATAGCTAAAAAAGTTAAAGTTAAAAGAGAGATCTTCCCCTTTTCACTTTATTTTTTATTTAAAACATTTTCATATTAAAAAGAGAGAGGCTTGAATGCTTCGTGTTTGTAACCTTGCAAAGTCTAGTGAAGGTAGTGAAGGAGGGTGAGCTAAAATTACTTTGCTAAATTTAAGTAAAATGTAGACAACACCAAGAAATTAAAGGGTGAGTCTAAAAATGGAGCTCTAGGTCTAAGTTTTGGATTTAAACTAACTTTTAAGTTCTCCTATTTTTAGGGTCGCATGTCATAATCTGGGAGACCCTGATTGCAAATGAGAAACAGTAATTTTACAATGAAAGTAAGGGGTTTGGTTATCTTGAGTGTGTGTTCAGAAGAATGTGCAAAGGAAGTTTCATTATGTGACTCTGTCCTATTCGGAATGGCTCTATGTGACAATAGAAATATCCTTCAAGTGTGTAAAATAGGCCATTTGAATTAATTTATCACTCCTTTTGTTATGATCCTAGAGAAATAGACGTCTGATGTGATCTGGGACAAATCTTTAGTGTGTCTAAAGGCTTTTCAAACCTAGATTTGTAGCTGCCTCCTTTTAAAGCCTAATCTATGATTTTGAATTGTTTTAGTGGGAATGCGATTTTTATACCTGCTTTTGTCTTATACGTGATCCGTTTTGGGATAACATTGTTGCAATAATGATTCCCCCTGCAAAATATACTCCAGGGGGAAAAGGCAGCCCTCTAAGGAATAGGATAGAAAACAGGCACATATAGAATGACTTTAAAAAAATAGGAGACCCTTATTTTTACTCTGTGTAAGCGTTCAGCGAAAGTTCCGAAATGTTCATTTGAAAAGTGTAGAAATGCATCTGCACCTCAGTTTTGAGTGCAGGGGAGCAAAGGAGTGAAGCCTTATTTAGTGACGTACTATGGTTCTATTTCCATTAAGTGATTATCTGCTATTGGTGGAAAGATTAATTTTCTTTATAACTGGGTGGAAATGGTGGGCTATGCATTCTTGGGGCTCACTAAAGTACTTAAAGTTGGAAAGTAAAAGAAAGACTAAATTGGAGCGTGCACGATTTTCTGCACGCCTGGCAGGGAAGCATTATCTTGTGCACACTCAGAAGCTGCATCTCAGAATCAGATTAGCTGGTGGTGTGAATCTTTTCACCTGAACTAAGATGGACAGTAAGAAAAACCCAAGATCTTAGTAAATCTGTTAGTTACCTATTGCCTTAATTTAATAAATTGATTGGAATTGGCAATGGAAACATGCTGCTCTTTCTTGGTTTGCAGATGTGAATTCCCGAAATCCAGGCAGTCCTTGAGGTCTCGATGGCCCAATGACATAGGACAAGCCCTGCTGTGTCCCTTCATGGGTCCTGCTACTGGAGCTTTCCATCTGTAGAGGTGGCTGCCAGCTTTGGAGCCTGGACCTCGCTGCCCTCCCTGAAACTCCCCTCCAGCCAGAAACAGAAACCCCTTTGCGATATTCCCCTCTTTCATCCACAGACCTGCCCTTGCCTGCCGCTGGGGCCTCTGCATGGGCAGTGGTTTCTCATCACATGTGGGCTGGTGGGGGCCGCATTGAAGAATAGAGGAGGGAGAGAGTCCTGGCATCTGGGGACCTTAAAGCTTTATTTCATGGAAACCCCGTTCTCCCAGGCAGGCAGATTCTGCAGTACTACCTACAATTTCTCCCATTCGCCCTGTTCACCAAATAGTTTGAATGGGCAGAGCTGGGTACCAGCCTTTACTTAGAGCTGTGCCTCTATTGGAAAGTGGGGCCCAAGTTTGTATTAACTAATTTAAGAATTGGATGCTGAGATAGAGTCTATTGGTCATGTTTTTGTCCCCCAAAACTGCACTTCTTAAAACCATGACCACTTAACTGTTTCATGGTTACAGCGACGGTGCTGCTGACATTTTAAAAATCCACACTCATAGCTGGGCGTGGTGATGCGCGCCCATAATCCCAGCTACTTAGGAGGCTGAGGCAGGAGAATCGCTTGAACCTGGGAGGCGCAGGTTGCAGTGAGACAAGATTGCACCACTGACTGCATTCCAGCCTGGGCAACAAGAACGAGACTGTCAAAAAAAAAAAAAAAAAATCCACACTCAAGCCTTAATAAGCTCAAAGGGAATTTGTCCTGATTAAATGGTTCTTTTTGGTTGCTCATAGTCAGATGTCACCCTTCACACACAATTTGAAGGGAGCCAAGTGCATTCCATACACATTGCTAAAGGCTGAGAAGTGGGGATAGCAAGGTGAATTTCCCAGCACCCAAGCTGGTTATCCATTTACAGTGCATGGAGGGAAATGCTGAAGGCTAGCACGATGCTGTGTCCTTAAAACGAGGACTCTTGGGAGAATTGGGAAGCTTCGGCACAGGCAAGGAAGGAATTTCAGAAACACGGGATACCTCCCTGGACCCGCCTCTGTGTGCAGCAGAGGCTCAGAATTCTGCCTGACATGAGAGCGAACGGGGGTCTCAGGGTTCAGAGTAGGGACTGAAAGAAGCTATTATGAGGGTCCTGTGGGAGGAAGGGGGGATGACTGTGGCAATGCTTAGGAAGGGAAAACTTTAGACCTCAGCACTGAAGGAGGTGCATTTCAGGATTTTGACATGGGAAATGCAGAGATCTAAGCAGAATATAAATAATAAGTGAAGCATGTGCTAGTAAAATGCAATGTTTTGAAACAGAAACCACTCACATTTACAGTCTCAACATAAAAGTTTTTAATTAAATGTATCAGAAAGCTGAGATTTCTTTTATTAGGAAATGAGGTAAAAACATTTTGAAAAGAAACCAAGGGCCAATTGAGAAACGTTCGAAGAAGATTTCATATGTTGAATGGATTCTCATTGAAATTATATCCAGCCTCACAAAGCTGATGTGAGCCTGCTGCCAGATTTACAAATCTGGGTCTATAATTGCACAAAGTTTAAACTTGCCTTGTGCAAGGCTTGCTTTTTCTGCAGTGCAAGATATGGCAGCAAGAGGAGAGAATAAGCAAAAGTGGAGGGAAACATTGCATCTTCAGTGTTGAACAGTATTTTCCAGTCTATTTGACCCTGGCAGTAAAACCTACTTCACTACAGAGTTTTAAAATAGAAGTAATGACAATAAAAATCAAACCTAGGAAGACTTTTCAGGAGATGTTAGATCAGCAGGTTGCCAGTATTTACCCCCAATTCTGAAACCTAAAGGCCCTGCCATTAAAATAGAGAGGAATATTATTGATTACTATTGAGGCATCAGAGTAAAAGGATTTTATTTATTTATTTATATTTAGTTTTTGAGCTGGAGTCTTGTTCTGTCACCCACGCTGGAGTGCAAGGGTGCAATCCCGGCTCCCTGCAGCTGGGTGCAAGCGATCTCCTGCCTTGGTCTCCCAAGTAGCTGGGACTACAGGCACCCGCCAACACGCTGGGATAGTTTTTGTATTTTTGGTAGAGACGGGGTTTTGCCATGTTGGCTAGGCTGGTCTCAAACTCTTGACCTCAGGTGATCTGCCTGCCTCGGCCTCCTAAAGTGCTGGGATTATAGGCCTGAGCCACCATGCCCAGTCAATAAAAGGATCTTAAAGCTGAAATAGTATCAGTTCTGAAGATCTAATATCTATTAATGAAACTGAATTTATTTTTGCAGTTTTCTAATACTTGTAAATATAAGTGATTAAACAGAACGCCCCACAAGGGCAGTTTCTTCTAAGTACCCTATAACCAAATTGTAAAACCAAAGGTAAGTCTATAAGATGATTTCATAAGTATGTGTAACCCACAGTAAGGGCTGCATTTGTTTGTACATTAAGAGCACATTTGTAAATGCATTTAGCATCAATATAAACTTTTTCTTTGCAAAATTAAGCAATAAATGATAATGATTTTTCTTTATTGGTCTTAAGCAACCTGGAAATACATCTCTTATTAAAATATATTGAGCATCTATTAAATGAGAGCACTGTCCTAAAAAAGAGGAGTATGAGTCACACAGCAACTGTTAAGACACTGGACACATCTAGAGATTAGACAGACAACTGCAAATTTAGTGAGAGAAGCCAGAACATTCTGCTGTGAAGCCTGCTTATCCACCTGTCTGTCTGACTTCAGCAATTAGTGGCATGCTTGAATTTTTCTCTTTTCCATGGGTTGTGTTAACATGTAAACAAAACTACCGCCCTTTTTACTTCAAATAGCTAAGTTTAGTTGAAGAGAGAATTCACCCTTGCAAGGACATTCTAACTGCAGTGTCCTTAGGATAAATATCTGCAGGTGGAAGTTAATGCAGGACAGGTGAAATGCCTGAGAATTTAGGGAATGCTGAGTAGGCAGAGATGGTGGCAGTCAGATTTGACTGAAGTTGTGAAGGTGCAGGACACCAGTGGCAGAGAGGGTGCTCCAGATCACGGGAAAGGCATGTGCAAAGGAAGAGAGGCTGGAAGCTACAAACTATATGGTGAAATGGCAAGCTGTCCATTTAGTCCATGTTTTTGCTTTATGTTCTGTGCAAGACTTCATGCAAGACACTATGCAGAAACCTTGGGGAATGCCTTCAGGGAGGCAACATCCAGAAAGGGGATGAATTCCTACGCTATGGAATCTAGAGAGGGAGGCGAGCAAGAATGCTGTGGAATTGGAATTGGGGCAGACATGCACACCACCAAATCTAGAAAGGAGGGGAGCATTCACAGCACAGAATCTAGAAAATGGGCGAATGTGCATGCCATGGAATCTATAATCTGGGGGGTGACTGTGAAATCTGGAAATCCTGGAATCTGGAAAGGGGGTGAACATACTTGCTGTAGAATCTAGAAAAGGCATGAATGCTTGTGTCATGAAATCTAGAAAGGGGGTAAACGTGCACATCACGGCATCTTGAAGGAGCTGAGTTCACATACTCACAACAGTGGCATCCT
Organism: Sapajus apella; assembly: GCF_009761245.1. NCBI lineage: Eukaryota > Metazoa > Chordata > Mammalia > Primates > Cebidae > Sapajus > Sapajus apella. Next base: position 7,476,628 of record NW_022436948.1, read on the forward strand.
CAATGGGAACCACCTGCCTGAACTGGGCCAGCATAGCAGTGAACGGGGCTCTAGACTGTATGGCAATGGAGGGGATGTTCCTTAGAGGGGAGACGGCCTCGTGCAACGCACTGGGTTTGCTGTAGGGCCATTCTTGGGCATGCTTGCTATCACACGGGTCCTTCTTTCTTGTGGAATCATTAAAGGATTTCATTTTTAGCCTTAGCATCAGGAGTGATTGTCTGTTGGATTTCATTATTTGGAGACGCGTGAATAACCCAACTCCTGCAGATATGCAAGCCCCTGAGGCCTGCCTGGAGGGCCACTGCATTCTTTACTCAAGTTTCTGTTCTTACCCTTGTTTCCCTTGAGCTTCATCTTGATTTTTTATTTTGCTTCTGAATTTTAAACAACTTTGTCGTATTGCACATATCCTTGTAGATCGCTTCGATTCCCTTTTTCAGAACAAGGTAGAGTATAAATAACATAAAATAGAGTCATGCAATCAAAAAGCAATCTACACCATTCCATAGGAAGATCAGAGGATCAGAGCACGCTACCCGAAGGCTGAGGCCCTTGAGCTGTGCCATGACCTGTTGGATCTGGATTGGTGGGGATGCTGGAGGTAGCACTGTGCAGGAGGGTGGGCGAATCATGCTCGCTGCTGTGTTTGGAGGGTGGAAGTGTTACCTGAGAGTGGGTCACACAGTACGGAAACTGTCCCAACCCTCTGGTGTATTGGAGGGATCAGACCAGACACCGACTTCAGTATCTCAAGTGTGAAGTTGAGAGGTAGGGAAGAAAGCAATCTTATAGAAAGGAAGGGAGAGGTGCAATGTTGTGGAAGGTGGCAGGTGATATTCACTCACCAGATGGTATAGCCGCAGGAGCCATACTGCTAGGCCTGTCCTCACCGTGGATCGTTGCAGGAGGTGCTCTAATTGCCCTCATTTTCCAGAATAGCAAAGCAAGGCTCAGGAGTGCTGAGCACCTTGCCTGGAGTCACACAGCAGTGGGAGCCAGTGCAGCATCAGAACTGACAGGCTGACTCTAGGATCCACCCACAGGACTCTGCTGTATGTAGTTATCTTGGTCAGATCAGGGTGCCTGTTACAGAAGTGACCAGAAACTGAGTGCGGTGGCTCACACCTATAATCCCAGCACTTTGGGAGAATGAGGCAGGCAGATCATGAGATCAGGAGTTCGAGACCAGCCTGGCCAATATGGTGAAACCTCATCTCTACTAAAAATGCAAAAATTAGCCAGACGTGGTGGTGGGCGCCTGTAATCCCAGCTACTGAGGCTGAGGCAGGAGAATTGCTTGAACCTGGGAGGCAGAGGTTGCAGTGAGCTGAGATCACCCATTGGACTCCAGCCTGGGCGACAGAGCAAGACACCGTCTGGAAAAAACAAAACAAAAAGTAAAAACAAAAACAGAAGTGACCGGAAGGGAATAGGTGACATGGAGACAAAGTCCCAAAGTCTGTGGAAGGTCCTAGCAGTGCTGGGCAAAAGAAATAGAACATGAACCTCAGGGATAGTTTTAAATCTTCTAGTAGCCACATTAGAAAAGACAAAAACGGTGAAATTAATTTTAGTAATGTAATTTATGTAACACATGCTGAAAATATTATTTCATATGTAATCAGTGTAAAATATTAATGAGATATTTAACTTTATTTTCTTCTATATGAAATCCTCAAAATCCATTGTGTAGTTTGTACTTACAGCACGTCTCCATCTGGACTGGTCACATTTCAAGGACTCCATAGCTACACGTGGCTAGTGGCCACCATGCTGAATAGCACAGGTCTAGAATGTTTAGCTTAGGAATTCAAATTTAATATAATGAGCAGCCACACATCTATCATGTAACTTGGCCACAGGAGTAGAATTTTAGTGACCTTATGCCACTAGGGAACCAGATAGGATAGCAACAGAAAATTGAATGCCAGTGTGACCTGTTTGGTACTAAACCTGCAGTTTTTACATTGGAGGGAAAAAATGCATGTATAATTTCCCATTGAGTCACTTCATGTTTTTAAAGAGCAAAATAAAATATCAGCTTTCAGACCCAAACATTGTGTGCCTGGTAACAAATAGCTCAGCTTTTGTTGGAATCGTGCTGCGACAACTCCATGCATAAAAATGTTATTTGAATATCCTCTATTTAAAGATAATTCCAGCCTGATGACAAATTTCTTATTTTGCATGTATTTTGAGAGTAATACAAATGATTATTTTGAAGAACAGTATTCTTAAAGTGCTGGCATCCCAGAGGAAGAAAGTGCATCAACTAACTGTATTGCTATAGAATTAACCTTTGCAAAGACATAGTCACACAATTTGATCATGACAGGTTGCACATAACAGAGGCCTTTCCCTTCACTTGCAATACTGAAACTTATGGCAAAGTCTTCTGAAGTCAATCCATAGTGCTCACATGCCATTTGTTATTATCAATGTACAATATGTGTACTATAGGTGATACGTCATTGAGTAACCTTCTACCCTTTTAGCTAAGCTACTCCTTTTAAAAAACAATTTTTATTTTTTGAGACAGAGTCTCACTCTGTTGCCCAGGCTGGAGTGCAGTGGGGGGATCTCAGATCACTGCAACCTCTGCCTCCTGGGTTCAAGTGATTCTCATGCTTCAGCCTCCCAAGCAGCAGGGACTACAGGTGTGTGCCACCATGTCCAGCTAATTTTTTATATTTTTAGTAAAGACAGGGTTTCGCCAAGTTGTCCAGGCTGGTCTCGAACCCCTGAGTTCAGGCAGTCCTCCCACCTCAGCCTCCCAAAGTGTTGGGAGTATAGGCCGGAGCCACTGTGCCCAGCCTGTGCTACTCTGAAGATTTCATTTAATTTTTGTGCAAAGTAAGAAACTTCACTAGCAGATTCTTACTCATTCACATTTTCCTGAATAAGAAATTTGTTTTTAGTTCCAGTAGCTAGTCTCTAGCTCGCCCGTGGTTCCCCGTAGATAAGTCTGCTTTCATTATCGCTAGTGCATAATAAGGGAATTTGACTCTTCTTGTTCTGGTTTATTTTTCCCTGTGGGCAGTGCTCTCTGAAAAGATAAAATAAAACAAAACTGCTAAATAAAATAAGTGTGGATTCTCTAGACTGTAATCACTGTATTGAATTTTACACCTAATGCAGCACAATTATTGGTAACCAAACATGAAAGCAGAAGGAACGTGGTGGTTTATTAAAACACCCAACCAAACCCAAAACCGCAAACCCAGGAGCATGGCAGTGGGTTCTAGCGTCTAGAATTATGCATCTCTGGTGTGTTGCAATGCTTCGCTGTAGGGTCATCTAAGGACAAATGGAAAAGCAAGACTTTATCTTATGTACTGCAGGCTCCCCGGCTTTCAGATGCAGGCGGTGAGCTGGATTTTGTAGTCAAAACTTGTTTCGTCTTACATGGAACGTGGGCCACAAGGTGTGAGTTCTTTCCAGGTAACTGAGTTCTATTCCAAGGCCTCCTGTGCGACCACTTGCTGCTGTAAACCGCATTCAAGCATTGCAGTTTCCCATCAGGGTACAAATTTAATTTAAAGTCCAAATTATATTTGAGAAGTCTCAAGCACATTAAGACTTCTTAAAGAATTCACTTGAGGTTACATTCAGTGAACATGTGTAAATATGAGAATGTGCGAGGCAAGTGGTCTAAACACAGAATGAATACGAGACCCCGTTGATGTAAGCCACATGTGCTTAAAATCTTGTTGGAAAAAGCGTGTCATCCCTGGTAACCAGAACCTTCGACCAGCCGTGTGGCTTGCAGGGAAGGGTTGGTGTCCAGGTGCTTCTGTGCTTGGGCCTCGAAGTTTGCCACATCATCAAGGAAGACCTTTCAGACAGATGCTACCTCATCAGCTCGTGGGTGTGGCTCTCAGCTGCAGAGCAACAGGAGAGACAGAAACCCCCTGGGTGCCGCCTGCCTCCGCCCCCAGTGGTGCCAAAACATCCATTCCCTACCAGCTTCTCAGGTTGGGTGTCTGCAGGTAGGGAGTGGCTGAAATGGACTCTTGGAAACTGTTGTGTTTAAACTTGGATTAATGACAACCGTCAATTTTTTTTTTCCTTTGGGCTGAACAGCTTTCATATGTTATAGGGATGTGTGGGTGGTTCAGAGACATGGCAAGTGACTTCCAGTAGAGTCAGCTCATAAAGGCATCTAAGCATCGCTGAGCAATGCCCCCTTCCTCACTGTCTCTGAGCTTCTAGTCCTTCCTTCTGGGCACGTCCTTCCTTAAGTGTTCAGACTCTCAGTTCTGAAGTGTCAGCTTTAGCAAGGTTTCACTTGCAGTCAACACACCAGGGACTAAAGAAACAAGCCAGAGAGTCTAATGAAATCAGGCTGCAGATCTGAAGTGCTTTTGGAATATCCTGCCCCTACTTTCTGTCCTCTGTCTGGTTTTCATGGAAATTTGTGTCTGGGAATGAGGTGGGAATCGGAGTGGATTTGCTGGAGGCAGGTGCCTGTGTTCTTTGGCCCTTACCATGAGGAGTCAGGACCAAGGAACCTTGAAGGAGGCAGAAGCCATAGGAGATGCAATGAGCATGGTGCAGTCTTTATAAGACAGTGGGGATTTCCATAGACTTCCTGATTTTTGAAAATTATTCATAAGCCTGCCCTCATCTGGGATTTTCAGGACAGAAAACATACCCCATTTACTGTCCACACTCCATAAATTACCCTTTCAGATTGTTGCAAAGTTATTTTTGCATTCTGTGATGCTGGCATACGTAAGCTCTGTGATTGTGAGTAAAATGCCTCCCGTTTCTTTCTCCAGCAAGGACCCGGACAGCGCCGGTCAGGACAACGTGCAGCAGCATCACAGCCCTGTTTGAAATACAGGCTACTTCTCCGAAAGCTTGGGAATAAATGCTGGCCCAACCCTGGTTTAAAAAGATTAAGGAAGAAATGGAAATGAGGATCAGAATTAGTTACGTTTGCACTGGCAAAGGAAGCGAGATTAAATACTTGCTTTTAGTCTTTGCTCCAAGCAAGTAAAAAAAAAATTATTTTTTAAGAATTACATATTTATATTTGAGAAAGTGAAATGCATGCTTCCTTTCTGGAATGCACAAGTCTGTTTGTAAGGCAAAGATTGCTACATTGGACACTTTACATGAAATCAAAAGATGTCCTGAGAAATCTTTAGCTCATAGACATTAAAAATAAGTTGCTGTTTTATATAAAATCATCTGTGTCAGAGTGCCA
>NW_022436948.1:7481942-7646813 GCF_009761245.1 Sapajus apella
AAAAATAAGTTGCTGTTTTATATAAAATCATCTGTGTCAGAGTGCCAGGTCTTTATTTCTTTCCTGTTTGTTTATTTATTTATTTATTTATTTATTTTTTCAGTGGTTTCGTTTCTTTTGCTTTATACCCATTGGCTTCTAAAGTAGGAGGTGACATGGATGTGGCTTATTTGTTAAAGAGTAAATGAGTGTGACAGAACCCTTTCAGTTCCCAACTTACAGAAATAATTTTGAGGATACTTTAAGCATATCAGAATAAAAACAAACTTAGTATTTCTGTGTCACCTGAGGCACTGGTGCCAAAGCCATCAAGAATTAGTGACGTTTTGTAATGCAATTACCTTTAAGCTTAAATTAGTGTTTTTCAACCTTTTTTTCATGATCAACCTCCCAAAAAGCCTTTTGTGATTTTTTTTCCCTAATTGTCCCTCCTCACATGAAAATTTAATACCACAGATACACTGTTTTAGTACTGTGCATTATGTGTGTATATATATATATATATATATATGTCTACATTTAGGTATATCTGTGCTTTATGCAGAAAAGGAATAAGACATTTTTCATCCTTCAAGAACTAAATTTAGCCTCCTTGAAGATGTGTGGCTCCAATACGCAATGCTGATGCTTAACTTCGCAAAATGTTCTGTTTAGGAGAAAAGACGGTGGATCCCTGTATGTGATCTTAGACAGGATTGAGAGTGGTGAGGAGATTTGAGTAAGCAAGGAGTAGGATACCAGGGAATGATGTTCTGATGGTCGTTGTCCTTGTTTAGAACGTGGCCTGAAAACTGATAATGAGAAAACAAAAGATGGATGACAGGTCCCCTTTGTATTGTTCAGGCACCATTAAACATGCAGAATCGCTGACCACACGCTTTCCACGTGTGAGAAGGTGACACGATACTTATCAAGTTACGGGTGGACAGAAGCAGAAGGGTGGAAAAGCTAGTATCCTGGAGAGAGCAAGGCGGCACGGAGGCCGGCGTCCACTGGCCGATGAGTGGATGGGAGGGGCTGCCTTTGTCAACTTCCCGGCCCTGAGCAGGCAGCCTTTGCCCTGCATGTCTTGGATGTAAAAGTGCAGGTCGTGTGGCGCGGCTGATGTGCGGCAGCTGGATCACATTGACTCTGATATTTCCCCTCCAGTAAAAGTGCAAATATAATAAAACAAATAACAACAGCAAAGACATGCTGAGTTTAACCCAAAACTCAATCAGAAGAGAAAAACACTTGGGCCATTGTCAAGAGAAACAAAACCAGGTCGGCCCATGTTTTTTTTGAAAATGATCAGTGAATAGTATGTCCATTAAAAGGCAACTGACTCAGAGATGAAGGGTGAGTGTTCTGTGAGGCAGAGCTGAATAACCCACCCACGCCCTGTAGCTGACAGGATCGCTTAAGCAGAGTTGCTAGAAATGACCCAATGAAACCAGAGCAGATCGGTCAGAATCTAACATTCTGTTTGAGCCTCTCCTCATCACCTGCAGTCCTAACAAATTCTCCACTTCTCATCTTCAAGTGAGTAATGCTAGGATAATGCACTGTCTTCTGGGAGAATTTAAATGGTAAAGAATGTTGCATGAGTGCAGAAGGCACAAAAGAGGGCGCAAAGACTGTTTTTTTTTTTGTTGTTTGTTTTTTTGAGACAGACTCACTGTTATCACCCAGGCTGGAGTGCAGTGGTGCCATCTCAGTTCACTGCAGCCTCCACCTTCCAGGTTCAAGCAATTCTTGTGCCTCAGCCTCCCAAGTAGCTGGGATTACAGGTGCATTCCACCACACCCAGCTGATTTTTTTGTATTTTTAGTAGAGACAGTGTTTCATCATGTTGGCCAGGCTGGTTGTGAACTCCTGACCTCAAGTGATCCGCCTGCCTTGGCCTCCCAAAGTGCTAGGATTGCAGGCATGAGCCATCGTACCCAGTCAAGACTAGGTTTCTAAGAGAATGGTTGCATCTAGCTCAGGATATAGGAAGTGTGATGATGTTTTTTGCTGGTAGACATTTTCCTGAGGCATGACTAGGGTATTTGCCTCTATCTGAGGGGTGAGATCAGAGCGGTATCTACATTAAGCATCAAGAAGTTGACTATACAGAGCCTAACTCTGCCTTTTGCTTATTGCTTTCTGGGCCTGTATTTGTACTGTAAAAGGGACATACATTTTCATTCATGCTTTTTGTCTTTGTTGTCTGTGTTTTTAGAGGTGTTTAAATTCAAGCAAGTATTGTTTAGTTTTAAAGGCTCACACAAGTCTTTCCTGCCTTCTTTTTTTCCCAATTATCTCTTCTGAAATACCTTACAGATAGAGTTATCTGGAGTCAGTGGCGATCCACAGATAGAATTTGAAGACCAAGCAGCTGAACTGACCAAGTGCTGTGTCATGGTCACATGGAACCCAGATCTGGAAGTCTGTGAATGCTTGCCCTTAAAAAATCACCAAAAATATCTCTTGGAAATATGACTAGTTTCACAGTGGATTCTATAGTCACAAAATCATATTGTTGTTTATTTTTTGGTAACAGGGTCAGATGAGATGATATCTTGCCATGTTTGCGTACACACTTATTTATATGAAACCTATTTATATTAGAAGCCATGTGTTTGATCTTCTACAGCCATAGTTCACACTTTCTTTGCTTTGCCTTTTTTGGGAAATTCCCTTTGAGCTTAGTAATTGGGGCCATTAACTGTACAACAGTGTAGGAGTTTATTATTTATTTATTTAAAAAACTTTAAAATTTTTAAAATCTTTTATTTTTTTCTGAGACAGAGTCTCATTCTGTCACTGAGGCTGGAGTGTAGCAATGTGACCACAGCTCACTACAGCCTCCATCTCCTACACTCAAATAATCCTCCCGCATCAGCCTCCCAAGCAGCTGGGACTACAGGTGCATGCCACCGTGCCAGGCTAAGTTTTAAAATATTTTTTGTAGGAATGGGGTCTTGCTATGTTGCCCAGGCTGCTCTCTAACTCCTGGGCTCAAGTGATACTCCCACCTTGGCTTCCCAAAATGCTGGAATTACGGGCATGAACCACCCAGTGTAGGAACTTAGAAACATTGATTATCTGTACCCACTGGGGTCAATGATGACATGGAGATCATTTATTCAGAAAAAGAAAATATAAAATGTTAGTTTTCTGTGCCATTTCAGAGTTGTTTCACAGCTTGACTCAATTTTAATATGATTTTTTTAAGGCAGTTTTTTCCCCAAAATTTTCAATTAATATAATCATGATGAATAATCTTGTAAATATTGTGATAACCTTGCCTTAGAGCCTAGAATTCAGCCTGAGTTAGTTCTTCCTTGGTCTACCGTTGAATGGAGTCCAGGGAAGACCCCTGTCATACCAAATTTCACCCTATGCCAATCTCTAGGTAGAAAAAGACTGTGTTGTACTTCGATCTCCTTATGAGGGGTTTCTCCAGACCAAGATGCCTGCACACAGTGTGTGGGAAGGCTCCTGTTTGCTAAGAAATCACACCCAAATGGAAACCTTCCCAAAGCAAGTGGAAGCCAGGAAAAGTGCTTCCATCACTGGAAAGTTGAAATCTCTTTATGAAAATTTATTAAAGGGAAAAATGTCTTCCTACCGCGTAATAGTATTTTATAATACATCAAAGCTTCTTTTAAAAGGGATACTTCTGCTTCGTAACAATATCATCACTGTGTTTTGCAGACAGAATCTCACTCCACTAAATGGCGCCCCTCTTCCATTGGATTTCAGGGACCAGTGGCTGCTCTGCTCTGTGCTTTCTCCTCTTCCTGGCTTGACCTTGTTGCAGGCTTGCATGTCCGTCTGCACAGTGGGTCCCAGGCTACCTCCTGGAGAGGGGACAAAGTCGCTATGAAGGCCTCTAGAAAGAAAAGCCAACTCCACTAAAGTTTATTGAGAGGGTGAGAAAGAAGAGGGGAGAGGGTGAGCAGAGGGGATTGTCCCTTGGGACCTGAACTTCCCAAGTTCTGGCAGTGGATGGTGTCTGTGGGCACTTGGCTTTCAGTTACCCACTGCCTGTTACAGAGTGTGGGTTCTTCCTGCCCCACCTGGCCAGCCAATCTATGGCTCAAGCCCTCAGTTCTTATTTGCTCGTATTTACTTAAAATCTCCGAACAAATGGAGTTTACATAAACATGCAATTCAATTATTTTTTACATTGACCCAAAATGGTACAAATTTTCCGTGGCCTTGCTAACCTGGAAATGGCAACAGACAGGTGCAGATGGATGCATTCCCGGCGGAATGGAATCCTCTTTGGAGCTTGTGAGTGTTGTCTCTGTGGTTTGGAAACATCAGGGAAGACTGAATTGAATGGGTTCTTTTGTTTTGCAGAATACCTGAGAGAGAGTGTGTGTGTGTGTGTGTGTGTGTGTGTGTGTGTGTGTGTAGCTTTAAGACCTATCCTACAATAAATAAGAAACAAATTTGCCTCTTAAATAATAGGAACAGGGGATAGCATGTTCTTGGCTTTGGTGTGTGTCGAGGTTAATAGAAGGAGGAGTTGTGCCTTTATTCTGTCCCCTGCAGCCTCGGGCCTGTGCGTCCTATGAGTGAGAGTCACAGAGTGAGCGTGGGCTCACTGGCTGTGTCCAGAAAGGTGTTTTTGTTCCCCTACTTCAGGTTTTAGTCCTGAGACTACCAATTAAACCATCCCATAAATCTTTCATTATAGGTAGTAAAACCTAATTTTGGATTTCCTGCGTGCTCTGGTATCCTGCCTGATTGCTACCAGGTTGGACCTGTGAAGCAGACAGTACGTGTACTGTGCCACGTGGGAAAGTCTTTTTCTTCCATATTCAGGATTTAGTCTTAATTCCCTGACTACTTTCATCTTAAGCTTCAAAACTCCTGAGGATAGCAATTTGGAGCTCTGCAGTTGACTTGATTCTTTTCAGTGGATAACTTTGATGCAATGAATAAGGGAAGGGGGCACTGAGAAAGGGGTAGGCATAGAAGTGGGTGAAGTAAAACACCAGAGTCGTTGTAGCTCTGTGATCCTTGCTGCGAAGGCACAGGGCGTGCACCTGTCAGTTTCATACTCCCTCATCTGTGACTCAGCACTTTCCTCAAGCTGGGGAGTAACAGCTGCTTGGGAAAACACATACATACTTTGGAAGTATTTGAATCGATACCTTGTTTCTATTGCTTTCCTCCTCCTTCAGTGACCCAATACCTCAGTGATGCTGAATGGTTTACTGGGCTGGAATCTGGGAGATCAGGAGTTATGCTGGTGACTTGGTCCTTGTCCTCCTCATCCCTTGGACATTTGTGAAGGTGAACTTGGAAAATCAGTGGGCGTAACAGTGTTGCAAGTATGTTTTGAGTCTGAGGCAGCTAAACTTTGTTATCTATTAATACAAAGGAAAGATGAAAGGTATGCAAAAGTTGTTCTTCACCCTGGAGACTTGGCAGGAGATAGTGTGCCCTGAAAATCTGCTGGTAAGAGTTTGGGTGGGTCTGTGTATACGGATTTATTGGCTGGGGCAGGGTGGGGTGTGAGGCGATCTCTATATGAACAGTGTTAAAACGTTTGAAACTTACAAGTGACACATATCAGCATCTTTGAACTTTAGAAGTTGGTGTCAATAATACTTTGTTCACTGTGAGCATACAGATGGACGAAAATATTTAAATTAAATCTTTCTGCACTCAGATATAATGGCTATTGAAAAGTGAAGCATTTAATTCCAGATAGTGGAATTTCTCCCTTATACACGTGTTTATCCCCAATGGGAAAAGTGTATTACATATACATTTTTATGTATATGTGCTGGTACACTATTTTGTTCCCAGCACATTGGAAATGTCTGCCCATGTTCATAGGTATGCTTAATGATATTTTAAAATCCTACATTATTTTAAAACTGTCTAGTATCCCATTGTACACCCCTGTCATTATAAATTTATCTACCTAGTCCTCTTCTGTTGCATATTCAGGCTGTTTCTAGTTTTGTATATTATAAACCAGGAATTCTCTATCTTGAGGGCAGAATTCAGATGCCTAGTCCCATCTCAGGCCAATTGAATCAGGCTGTCTTGGGGGTGGGGCCCAGGAATCAGTATTCTCACATGCCTTCAGATGAAAATTACTGTTTCACATTATGCTGTAGTTTATTAGACTGAGATACGTTTTTGAAAGCAGAATTGTGTGGTGAAAGATATGCATCTTTAATCTTTCATTACAGACTGACAAATTACCATTCAGAAATTTTTTTTTTCCACACAAATTACCATTCAGAAATTTGTTTTTTAAGCTTTAAGGCTTTTAAAAGGTAAAGAATGAAAAACTTTGCATGTGCATTTGGAAGAGGTTGATATCATACTAAGTAATCATGTTGAACTGTTCGATTTTGCTTAGTTTATTTTGTGTTGTAACATGACCATGTTACTAAGATAACAAAGGGGGATGTATTTGGTGCCTCTTTCTGGTTGCTTTAGTGTGACAGACTGTGGTGGGAAGGGGCAGATGCAGCATCCTGATGAGGAGTGTCTTAGTCCCTTCAGGCGGCTGTAACAAAATACTGTACACTGGATGGTTATAAACAAGACTTTAGGTCACGTAGTTCTGGAGGCTGGGAAGTTCAAGGTCAAGGCACTGGCAGGTTTGTTGCCTGTTGAGGGCCCATTATCTGGTTCATAGATGGCACCTTCTTGCTGTGTCTTCACGTGGGAGAAGGGATGAAGGAGCTCTCTTGATCCCTTTTAAAAGGACATTAATTCCATTCATGATGGTTTCATCCTCAAGACCTAATCACTTCCCACAGGCCCCCAGCTCCTAATGCCATCATCCTGGGGGTTAGGATTTCAACATGTGAATTTTGGGAGGAAACAGCCTTGTGTTACATTGCAATGAGCATGGGATGGCTCTGCAGCACTGGGCTTTATGCCTTCTTTGGGTTCACAACTGACTCTCAGAAAACTTGTCTATGTATGTATGTGTTAGTTTATGCACTGTGAAATTTTCTACATGTTTTATCACTGTTCTATTTTAGTTGTTATATTTCTCATGCTAATACATAGTTGTAAAAGTCAAATAGTATTTCTGGGCTTTTAATAAAAAATAGCAGTTCTCCAGAAAGCCCTGTTTCCTGCAGGTAACTCCTATCCTCTTAGCTCTTCCTTCTGTCATTTACCTCCTTGTTGATAAAACATTGGTTTTTCATGAGCTTTTCATATGGACTTTGTATTAATTCATTTTCACATTGCCAATAAAGACATACATCAGACTGGGTAGTTTATAAAGAAAAAGAGGTTTAATGGACTCACAGTTCCACATGGCTAGGAGACCTTCCAATCATGGTGGAAGGCAAAAGGCACATCTTACATCGTGGCAGGCAAGACAGAATGAGAACCAAGTGAAGGAGGTTTCCCCTTATCAAACCATCAGATCTTGTGAGACTTATTCACGACCATAAGAACAGTGTTGAAGAAACCACCCCATGATTCGATTATCTCTCTCTGGGTCCCTCTCACAACACATGGGAATTACGCAAGCCACAACTCAAGATCAGATTTGGGTGGGGACACAGAGCCAAACCATATCAGACATTATCAGTTTTCTCCTAAGAAAGATGAGAATTTAGCTCATGCCCCCTTCCCCCACCTCCTGTTTCTCCATCCTTCCAATGTAGGTAAACCATAATGTTGGTTAAATTGATATTTATTTGTAACATTATTATAACTATGAAAATGTTACTTAGAACTGAGTCATACAGTGTACTGTGAAGTTTGATTTTTTTAAAAAATTTAATAACTGCCTGTGAGTTTTCATTGCCTTGGTTTTCCTGAGTACTTACCACTAAGACTCCCTTAAACTCTCTGCCCTCCATTTTTCTAGAGAGCCCCTTTTCCTAGAGGTAACTCCTGTCCTCTTAGCTGTTTCTTCTGTTATTTACCTCCTTGTTGACAGATCAGTGTTTTTTCATGAGCTTTTCATTTGGATTTTGTATTAGCCCATTTACATGCTGCTGATAAAGATGTACCTGAGACTGGGTAGTTTATAAAGAAACCAGTAACTCTTCTCAGTGCGATAGAATGAATTTGGTCATCTGTCAGGGTTTTTATTTGTTTGGTGTCAGGGAGGGTGCTTTAAGGAGTCCTGTACTCACAGATGGAACTGGCTGCTTCCAGGTGTGGCTGTCCTGGTATCTCTGCCCTCTGGTACCCTAGGATTCTGTTGGTTTTCATGCTGGACTCCCTGTCTCCAGGTTATCCTAGCAGCCTCTTGGTTGGTGTGGTTCCTCCTGTTGATGACTTGGCTGGGTGTTTGATTCTCTTTAAGAAACATTTCCCTCACAATTTGGAAGGTGATGCTTCATCGACTACCAGCTCTCTTATTGTTGTTATCAAGAATCTTAGGGGAGGCCGAGGCGGGTGGATCACGAGGTCAAGAGATCGAGACCATCCTGGTCAACATGGTGAAACCCCGTCTCTACTAAAAACACAAAAAATCAGCTGGGCATGGTGGCGCGTGCCTGTAATCCCAGCTACTCAGGAGGCTGAGGCGGGAGAATTGCCTGAACCCAGGAGGCGGAGGTTGCGGTGAGCCGAGATCGCGCCATTGCACTCCAGCCTGGGTAACATGAGTGAAACTCCGTCTCAAAAAAAAAAAATAAATAAAAAAGAATCTTAGGCTGCCATCCTGGTTCCCATTTCTCTTCTTTGAATGTTTTAGGTTTTTCTCTTTCATCTCAGTGTCCTGAAATGTCACAGAGATGTGCCTTGGTAAGAGTTTTTTTCCTTTTATTGTGTGGGGTACTCAGTTGTGGGAAGTTTTTCTGTGTGATTTCTTTGACAGTTCTCTCCTCCATTTTTAAGTGTTTTCTCTTCTTGGAGCTCTTGTTATGTAGATGTTGAACCTCCTCTCTGGTCCTTTTTTTTTTTTCAATTATCTTTAAAATTTTTTTTTGAAATGGCTGTATTATTTATTATCTTTAGGATCTCAATGGAATTTTTTTAAGTTAAAATTTTTCTTTATGCTTCACATTTTTTCTTTGTGTTTGTTGGATTCTGGTCATCATTTCTCATGCTTGGAAGTTTTTCACAAATGTCTGATGGGCCTTGGATGCTCTTCATGTTAAGAATAATTCACCAGGAAGACATGTGCCCAGGTAGGGCTTGTTGGCTGGTGGTGTGTGTGGTGATGGGCATCAGTGCCTGACTGTGTCATTGGGGACCCACAAGTGACTGTCTCTGTAGCTCTTTCTCTTGGGTTGGTCAGCACCCCCTGGGGAGAATCCTGCCATTGTAAGCTGTGGAAAGGGTGGTGGAATGAAAGTGGGGTTGTTGGAGCCTGGCTGCAGGGTTCTGAGGGTCAAGTTGAGGGAAGATCCTGGGGGAAGTGCCTTGCCATTCACTTGGTTCCCCTTTTCAGCATGTTGGCTCGTGCCCTCGCTCTGCAGAGCCTAGAGTCCCTGATTTCTCTCTGGAGAGAAACTCTAGGTTACCTGGCTGCAGGGGGTCAAAAAGGGGATGTGGGAGGAGGAGGGAGCACTTGAATTTCCCCTTTCTCCAACACTCATACATTCTCATGTTTTCAGCCCCATTCCTTGCCCTAGTCCCACCCTCTGACATGCTGGGACCTCTGATTTCCAAACCTCTCAGGGTCCCATGGTGCAAACTGCCTTTCTCTCTACTGACTCTCCCCATCCTCTGGCAGGGAGGTCCCCTCATTCATCAGCTGCCATTCTCTCATTTGCTTCTCATCTTCCAAATTTTGCAAATATCTTCCATAGGCTGTTGTCCCTTCTTTCTTTCCTTTGTCCATTTGAATTTCTGCTCTTCATGATATTATTCTAGAGGTGAGCTCACAAGTTCAGTCTGCCCTTTTTATTCCTGGTCCTGTTACATTTTAGAGATGAAGTGAATTGCAAGTCTTCTTGGATGAGTGCTGCATGCTACCACAGGATGCGGTATCTGTGAGTGAGGAGGGCCAGATGCACGCAAAGTGATAAGATGATCACGATGAAGCTCACACTTATAGAATGCTGACTGTGCTGGGCTTTACCTGGATTAACTCCCGAAATCCTCACAACAACCAACTAGGAGGGACTCTGTTATCCCAGACCCATAAAGCAGGAACCTGAGGGACGGCATCATTAGCGACTTGCTCAGGGTCCCATGGGGAGAAGTGGCTAAGCTGGACATTGCACCTGGACTGTCTCACCCAGATCTGAAGAATGTCATGATCCAGGTCCCTCTACCAGATCTTCCCACTGGCATTTCCAGAGTTGCATGTACTGTGTTTCACCCCTTACCTTAGACCTTCGTTTTCTCTGATACACCCAAGCTATTGTGCTCATGAGTTTGGCTGTGATGAGAACTCCCTTGGTCTTCAGTCCACTCAGCTAACATTTTTCAGTACTGGATTTCTTGCTTTCATTATCTAGTCCCCAAAATAAACTTCTAATGGGCAAGTAGGAACCCCTGTTGGAACACGCATGTGTGCGTATGTACATGTGTACACAGACACGCACACAGAGAAGGAACTTGGGAAGAGACACAATGTAAAACTAACAGGTAAGAAAAGATATGGATCATAAGACTAAGAACAAATCAAGTGAACAGGCTACCAGAGCCAGCTGATATTACAGTAAGTTAAAAACAAGGACATTATTTCAAATTATTTTATTAATAGTATCGATGATTAAAATTAATGTTAATAACTGACATATTTTTGGTTGCGCTTTCTTGGGACCCTGTAGACAGTAGCACAGTTGTCAGAACAGTCTTGCATGACGGACATTTTTATCCTGATTTGACGTTGAGATGTTAGGTGATGCTCAGAGATGTTACGTGACTTTCCAGGGACACACAATCAGTAGCACAGCCTCAGTTACAACATGTGCACACTTTTCACCACAGTAGCTTTCCAAAACATTGAGCCCAAATAAGTAGAAAGACTATGTTGAACATGCAGGTTTTAATCTCAGTAAGAAATCCACTGGATTGTTTCTTAAGCTCCGAATCAAACATTTTTTACTCCATCATTTCCCATTTGCCGGTGGGTCATTTTCTCTGGCAAGTTTCAACAGAAAGGCTCGCAGAAACACGCAATGACACGCATACAGACATGCACACGCAGGCACATGGTTCAGGAGACTGAAGTCTGGGAAGGCAATGGTTTCGAGATGCTTTTTGCACTGACTAGAAAGCAGAGAGAGGCCAGTGGCTGAGCAGAAGGATCCTGTCCAGGTCTTCATCTAGACTAGAGTGTCACCAGCCAGCCCAGTGTGGGGTTCCAAGCCTGCCTCCCACTGGGCAGCATTTCCACAACACCTTTCTGCTCCTGGAGGCTTTATTCCCATCCCCATCTAGCCTCTCTTATGTAAAGAATACACGATTCATGTTTGTAAACTATAACAGTGTTTGCCTCTTCCTTTTTAACAGTTTATCATATTACCTAATACATATTTTTGAATAAACATTTGCTTCCTTCTAAGCAGGGGGACAGCCAGGCAGTATTTAGCCCACTCAGAGTACAGGGCGCTGCAATTTAAGTTGAGAGAATTCTTTTTCCCGTCAGGCTGTGGGCCCCGGGGATGGGAATGGATCTCTTTGGGTGACATCCTGCAGAGCTACTGCAGCCAGCCAAGGTGGGAGAGGAGAAGTTGGATGGGTTACCAGGAGCCAGAGCACATTCTTCCTGATAATCTCCTTAGAAATGAGAAAAAGCTCCCTCCAGTCTTTATAGTTCCAGCTTTCATCTGCCTTTCACCCACAGGTGCTTCATTCCTTGGCTTGAGTAAACACCTTCAGGGAAGAGGAACCAGATGCCACTATTTTTAAAGCTGAGGAACTCTTTGTTCAAATAAAATTGTGCGTAAAAGCCCAATAAGTAGCCCTTCCTCCAAAAGGGTAAACTCTTTTGGTGGGAGCCAGACCCTCCTTGCCCTCCTGCTCCTCCCAGCTTCTCTTCTCCTGGAGGTGGGTGTAAAAACTGCTAGCTGACCTCTTCTGTACATTTTTTTTTTTGTGTGTTAGTTCATTCTCATGCTCCTGTGAGGACATACCTGAGACTGGGTAATTTATAAAGCAAAGAAGTTTAATTGACTCTTAGTTCCACATGGCTGAAGAGGCCTCAGGAAACTTTCAACCGCGGTAGAAGGGGAAGCAAACCTGTCCTTCTTCACATGGCAGCAGGATGGGGGAAAAGCCCCTTATAAAACCATCAGATCTCACGAGAACGCACTCACTATCATGAGAACAGCATGAGGTTACCACCCCCATGATTCAGTTACCTGCCCCGGTCCCTCCCATGACACATGGGGATTATGGGAACTACAATTCAAGATGAGATTGGGGTGGGGACACAGCCAAACCATATCATCTTGTATGGGAAAATAGAGACCCAGAACAGTCAGCTCCCCCAAATTGTGAAACTAGTGATTGCTAGAGCTGGGACCCTAGCCTAAGGCTTCATTTCCTTGATATTCATAGTTGACCCTAGCATGACTCAGGTTGAATGATACTCAAGTCATGCTAGGGTCAACTATGTTTGGACATAGCTGGTAGGTAATAGCAAGGGATTGCTACCACCGTGACCCCAAATGTTGATGGCCCAGCTTTCAACTCTGCTGTCAAGCTTACTTAAACACAGAAAAGGTTATTGCGAAGTTATATGTCTTCCAGATTGTATTTTATGCTCAGTAATTGTACTTTAAAAATATCACATTGAATCCTTTTGTAACAGTTTTTGGGTTTTAGAAATGAGAAGGTTATTGTTATTATTACTTATTTATTTCCTTAAAGGACTCATGCCTATGAAGTTTCCTCTTGATTACCTTTTCATTTATTGAATTACTATTTATTTATGTATATATAATTTCTTTGTATATATATGTTGTATACATATAGTATATATATAGTATTTACATATGTATTGTGTATATAGTAGTATATAAACTATGTATATTATATATATAGTTTTTTATACAGAATTTTTTGTTGGAGGAAAGGCTGATTGTTATCTATAGCAGATATTTGGGGTCTAGTTAGAAGTTTCTTCTCAACATTCTTTTTCAAAAAAATTTATTATACTTTAAGTTCTGGGGTACATGTGCAGAATGTGCAGGTTTGTTACATAGGTATACACGTGCCGTGCTGGTTGCTGCATTCATCACCCCATCATCTGCATTAGGTATTTCTCCTAATGCTGTCCCTTCTTAATCTGCCCCCTTCCCTGCTATCCCTCCCCTAGCCCTGAGAACACATGGACACAGGGAGGGAAGCATCTTCTCAGCATTCTTAATGCTGACATTTTCTCCTGCATATTCCCAGGGATGGGGAACTTACTACCTCATAAAACAGCCATTCCTATTACACACAGCTCTATTTGTGAGTGTGAGCTTTCTCACATTGACCTCAAATATGTCTCTATCATTGCATCTAATTTTCCCTCCTTGAACAGCACATTAAAGTGACAACTTTTGCTCATAATTGGGAATAGGAACTTCTAGAATGGTACCTAGAACTCTTACAGTAAATATTGACTAAATAATTTCAAAACTGAATAAATGAATGAATATTTGACTGGTCTTCATATATTTCAAGGCAGTGTTTCCTTGAATTTCTCTTTTGCAGATAAAATACAACTAATTATTTTAATCTTATTTCATACAATATGTATTTTAGAGCTATCATATGTTGGTTTTATTTTTCTGTGCATATTATTTTTTTATCAATGTTCTTCTTAGAGAATTATATACAGAACAGGTCTTAAGAAATCTAAGACCATTATATTTTGTGATCTGGACCTTACGGTTCTTTTGAGGCAGCAGCTTTAGGGCAGCCCCATCACACTGCCTTTGGAAACACCATGATCCTTTTTTTTTTCTTAATATCAACTTTGCCAATCTACAGCCCTCTCATTTAGTAAAAAGAAGGACCTTTAAAACCCAAAATAAACAAAATAATTCAAAACTTCCAATTGTATCTTATGAAGTTGAAGGAGATGCAAATGATTGTTTTCTTAGACATTTATTTTCTGTATTTTTATCCTGATAAGGAATAATTTAAAAATAGATGGCGTAAAGTTTCTAAGACAATCAGGCCTCAGAAATCAATATATGACACAGAAAATAGAAAAGTCAAAAAGAAATAAGAAAACAAAACTCCAGACAAACAAAAAGGTACCCAACCAAACATAAAATAATTCACACATGCTAATGTAGCATGGAGCAAGGTATGTGAATTCGTTGATAACAATGACATTTATGAAACACTCACTTTTGCCAGCCAGGGTTGTAGGCTTTATACACATGAACTGATATGATCCGTACAAAAGCTCTATGAAGAGTCACTTTTTAAATCATTTTTTTCTAGTGTGCTTTAAAAAAACACATAAAGCGAAAGTTACCATCTTAATCATGTTTAAGTGTAGAGTTCAGTAGCATTAAGTATTTTCACATTGTTCTGAAATGAAACTCCAGAACTTTTCCATCTTGCAAATCTGAAACTCGATACCCATTAAACAATAATTCCCCTCTTCTACTTTCTCCAGCCTATGGTAATCCATTCTGTTTTCTGTTTCCATGAATTTCACTCCCTGAGATACATTATATAACTAGAATTATATCATATTTGTCTTTTTTTGTGGCTGGCTTATTTCTTAGCCTAATGTCCTCAAGATTCATCCATATTGTAACATGGGACGGGATTTCCTTACTTTTTAAGGCTGAATAATATTCCGTGATATGTATATTCTAAATTTTGCTTATTCATCCATCCATGGGCATTTGGATTGCTTCAACTTCTTAGCTATTGTGATTAGTGCTTCCAAGAATGTGTGTATGCAAATATCTATCTCAGCTAATTTGAATATATGGACATGGAAGTGGGATTTCTGGACCACGTAGCATTTCTGTTTTTAATTTTTGAGGCCTCTCCATACTGCTTTTCTGAGTAGTGTGCCATTTTACAATCCCACTGTGTTAGTCTGTTTTCATGCTGCTAATAAAGACATACCAGAGACTGTAATTTATAAATGAAAGAGGTTTAATTGACTAATGGTTCCACATGGCTGGGGAGACCTCACAATCATCGTGGAAAGCAAAGGAGGAGCAAAGTCATCTTTTTACATGGTGGCAGGCGAGAGAGAGAGAGAGAGCGTGTTCAGGAGAACTCCTCTTTATAAAACTACCAAATCTCGTGAGACTTATTCACTATCATGAGAACAGCACGGAAAGATCTGCCCTCATGATTCGATTGCCTCCCACCAGGTCCTTCCCAGGACACGTGGGGATTATTACAATTCAAGGTGAGACTTGGGTAGGGACACAGAGCCAAACCATATCACCCACCAGCAGTGCACAAGGGTTCTGCTTACTCTACATCCTGACCAACCCTTGTTTTTAATTTTTTTTAAAAATAATAACATTCATCCTAATTGGTGTGAAGTGACAACTCTTTGTGGTTTTGATCTGCATTTTTCTGATGATTGGTGATATTCAGCATCTTTTCAATATGCTTGCAGACCACTTTTAATGGGGATGCACTCTTACTGTGCCCATTTTATAGACAAGGACATGGAGGCAAAGGAAGGTTAGTTAGCTTATCCAAAGTCATATTCAGGCCAAGTGATGGAATCAGAATTTGCATCTGGATGGTTGGCTGCAGAATCCTGATGTGCAATCACTATGTTTATACCCCTCCCTAGGGGAGCCATATTGCAAGGTGGGAGGATGCCCTCGGATGCTGTTCCTTCAAGATGGGTGATAAATGCTAAGTATAAGGGAGGGTTTCAAGTGCTTTAGTCCTTGGGCAATGACTTTCTGGAATGGTGATACTAATGGTGTGATGATTCAAGCAGAAGCCAGTTAAGCTTGGTTTCCAAAGTCAAGCACACCCTCTAGAACTGTCTGTGGGATTTGGTTTGCAGGTCTCAGGGCTGACGTGCTTCCTGACTTGAGCCGCGAACCTGGCAGGAGAGGAGATGCCAGGAGGATTGAGCTGGGATGAGGGTCACAGTTACCAAGAGGTCAGAACAGGGGTATGGAACTTTTTGCCTCTATGCACAGATTGCTGTCAAAATGAGGAGTGGAAACGGCATGGAAATCAGGTGTGCACACAGTAACGCAGAGATGTTCTAGTGCTACAGAGGATTACATGGATTTTATCCAAAGGGAAGGAAAGTAGTAAAAGGGAGGTCAAAATTGGGACCACGCCATCCCTTAAAGGACGGGAAGGCTATAAAAATCTTCCCAGGCTGTTAGTTATTTCATCTCAGCTGAAAATGACATATATAGCAGCAACAGAATGTTCAGTTACCACTAAAAGCAAAATTTCCCCCAATGTGCTTTAAAGAGACGAGACATGTGGGCGTTTAGTGTTACTGATTCTTCCTGATTCTTTTTTTTTTTCCACCAAATTCTCTGTGACTCATAGAACTCCTATTCTCTTTCTTAACCATGTGAATATGTGAAACCATGTACTTGGTCCATAACATTTTTAACCAAGACAACCTTAATGGGAAATGAAGTGTGGGGAATGGTGTGTTCTGAAGGTACCAACTCTTTTTTCTCAAGGGCAAGTTGCACTCTGAGTTGAAATAAGTGGAAGAGGGTGTGTGGTCAACTCCCAGGAGAAAGCAAATATTTGTTCCCTAGCTGAAACATTAGGAATGAGCCAGTGGGCAGACGCATCCTGGTTTCTGCCAAGGCTGAATGCAGCCCAGATTGTCAGAGCTTTATGCATTCCATTTCAAATTCTACAAAATGCATAGGATGAGGCATTAAGAAAGTGACCCTTCATCTTCTTTTTTTTTCTTCCTATTTTTTTCTTTGTAGTGCCTCTCAGTTTAGCTGTACTTCTTTCTGAGGGTGTAGGGTGAATAACTATGTATCTCACAACCCTATGAGGTCTGAATTCTTCTTATGTTTTAAAGTGAGTGTATCAAAGAAGAAAGTCCTCAGAGTCATTTCTTAAAGCTCCTTCTTTTTGACTGTAATCCTAGGGAAACAGAAAGGGGTTCTGTGCTAAAAAAAAAAAAAAATTGCACTCAGGGTGATTTTCAACTTGTGCAGCGTGGCTTGTTGTTTTCAGTACTTGTTTGTCTTTTCTTCCTCAATGTTCACTGAGAAGATGGGTGCTCAGAGCAAAGTCAACATTGCCCGCTTCCCTTGAAAGTGCCACTATGTGACCAAATTCTGACCAACAGAATGGAAGGGCTGTGTGCACCTTCCAGAAAGTGTCCCTCAAGGGAAGGCTGAATTTCCAGGTAGAGGAGTGCCCTTGTCCTTCCTGCCCGCACTTCCCTGTTGCATGGCAGAGATGATGGCTGCAGCTGGAGTACCCATGCTAGATCAGAAAGAGGAAGCCCTGTGTTAAGATGGCATAATGGATGGAGCCTGGATCCCTGATAATCATACCAGGCCTATCTGCTTGTTTTCCTATGGTTTAAGCCACTATTATTAACAAAACTGTATTGTGGTAAAACATACATAATATAAATTTTACTATTTATCTGTTTTTAAGAGTATAATTTAGGAGTATCAAGCACATTTGTAATGTACAACCATCATCACATCCATTTCCAGAACTTTAAGAATCATCATCCCCCAAAAATCTCCATACGTGTTGAATACTGATTTCCCTTTCCTGCTTTCTACAGCCCCTGAACAGAAAGGAGAATCCAGGTTGGATTCTCCTTTCTGTCTCTGTGAACTTGTCTATTTTAGGTAGCTCATATAAGTGAAGTCATACAATATTTGCTCTTTTGTAACTGACTTGCTTCACTTTGCATGTTTTCAAGGGTCATCCATTTTGTAGAATGGATTATAATTTCATTTCTTTTTTAAGGCTGAGTAATATGCCATTGTATGTGTAGACCACATTTTGTTTACCTATTCATCTGTTGATGATAAATGGGTTGTTTTCACATTTTGTTTATTGCGATTAATGCTGCTATAAGCATTGATGTACAAGTATCTCTGTGAATTCCTGCTTTTGATTCTTTTGGGTACACACCCAGAAGTTTAATTGCTGGATCACATGGTAATTCTATATTTAATCTTTTAAGAACTGTCATACTATTTTCCACAGCAGCTGCACTACTTCACGCTCCCACAAGCAGTGAATAAGGCTTCCAATTTCTCCATATCCTTAACAACACTGGCTATTTTTTGGCGGCGGTGGTGGTTTTTTTCTACTGGCCATTCTAATGTGTATGAAGTGGTATCTCATTGATGTTGAATATTTTTCTATGTGCTCATTTGCCATTTGTATATCATCTTTGGAGAAATGTCTATTCATGTCCTTTGCTCACTTTTGAGTTGGGTTGTTTGTTTTTAAGGCACCATTATTTAAAAAAAATCAATGTTATCTTCGGTCACTTGCAATTAAAATGGATTTTAACTAATACACTGCCCTGCTGCCTTGGTTGTGATGAGAATCCATTGAGTGGGGGAAGGTTTGCACTTTTCATAGAGATCTGATGTATCAATGCTGGAAGCCACTTAAACTTGCCTGTGGTTTAGGAGCAGAGAGAATGGGCAATGAGTCTCAGTTTACTTCCCTGGAGGCAGAACCAGGGATGGAGGAGCTTAGGTCTCCTACCCTCTCATCCAGGTGTTTCCATCTCACTGCCTCCCACGGGGAGCTCTGCAAGCAGGCAGCTGGGAGCCTCGTATTCCCTTGTCCAGGGGCTGTAGGACTCTGTGAATAGTGCAGTCAGTGCAGGAAACTCTCCTATTGAATTATAAATGTTACTGCCTAAAACAGATCATCTCTTGGCATTAACAGTACTAGTGACAGTGATAACAACACCAATGGTAATGATAATTTGTTTAGAAGGGTTTGGAGGAAAGGGTTACTGGGGATGGCCCTAGTCCTCAAAAGCTGTGTACTGCTGCTTTCTTTATCTCTTGATAAAAGAGAAAAAACTTTTAATGCAGACCTCATGAATGGGGATTGTTTAATGAGAAATTGTGTAAACATTTAGCCTGTTTGCTGCCCAGCACAAACTTAGCCTTGTTGACTCTGGAGCATGAAAGGTGTAATTCTGAGAGTTTATAGCTTGTGGAGGGAAGGGGCAGGGAAGCTCCATGAGAGAAGTGGGGGCATGAGAGTGGGGTTGTGGTGTGCTCACTGTGAGAAGGGAGCCACCAGGTTCCAGATGGGAGGTCTGTCCTGTGCTTCACAGTTTCTCCCAGGAGGGACGTTGCAGCCAGCTCTCTTTTCTCTACACAGTAGCTGTGGGTGTGCAGGTGGCTATTGAGCAGGGATGTTTTGTGTTTTAGATTGACCCCTCCCTCAGTCCTTAGATCGTCATGTTTTTCATTGATGTGTTAGTCATTCTGGGTAGCGCATGGAGCCCATCAGTCATTGATGCTCACATGGTCTCTTAGATGGGCAAAGCTCTTGACAACACTTTTTAAAAGGTGAGCTTGTGTGACCCTTTTATGACACAGTGGTGTTTGTTTTTTATGACATAGGCAATATCCAGGGTAGAAAAACAACTATAAATACAGAGAAACAAAAGAAAGAAAAAGCAGGCTATGTATGGTGGCTCAGGCTTGTAATACCAGCACTCCGAGAGGCCAGAGCAGGTGGATCTTGTGAGCTCAGAAGTTTGAGACCAGCCTGGGCAACATCATAAAACCCTGTCTCTACAAAAATATACAAATATTAGTCAGCTGTGGTGGCATGCACCTGTAGTCCCAGGTACTCAGGAGGCTGAGGGAGGGGGGGTGCTTGAGCCCAGGAGAGTTAGGCTGCAGTGAGCCAAGATGACACCACTGCACTTTAGCCTGGATGACAGAGTGAGACCCTGTCTCAAAAAAAAAACAACCAAAAAACCCCCAAAACAAACAAACAAACAAACAAAAAAAATGGAAGAAAAGACTCCTTGTCATTTCTCTATAGAGTTAGCCACTCTTACTATTTTGTTTCATATATTTGCAGACTGTTCTATGCATAGTTACATAAAACACATGGAAAAATTACCACATCCCTTTCTTGTGTAAGAGTATTAAGATATTTACAAATACTGAGGATATTAGACAGATAAGAAAGTCTGGCTGTCTAATTCACATCTTTAAAAACGTGGGACAAAACCGGCTTCTTACCAAAACACTAAGAGTTCATTTTCCTATTTCAAGCATTCTTGCTGGAATCATTCCCCATCCTAGCCATCATGCCTTGCATGCTTCTACGGTTCTTTATGTTCATCTTCTATAATACCACATAATAAATGTAAAAATACTGAACATGATGCATTAGTTTTTATATACTGTGTTGCTGAGCATGTTGTTCAGCTGATTTTTTTTCTCCTAGAAGACTTTCTGAAGAAAAGAAGCAGGTTGCTGATTTATATTCATTGGAAGCCCCCTAATCTGAATAATTATTTCACAGTATTTTCCTGTCATTACAGCCATGCTATCAGCCCATTCTTAAAAACACTGAGTTAGGATATTATTGAAAAGTGGTACTAAAGCTTCCTTTTTTTGGGTCACGAATTCACCTAACATTTCCAAGTAGGCGTCTTTAGTGCAGTTGTACATTAATGCCTTGGCAATTTCATGATTTTTGTTTGATTGTTGGTTTTGTTTTTAGTTTTAGTAACTCAAGTAAGTGCCGCTTTACAGGAAGCCTTGAGACATTCATTTTTAGACATGAAATATTGGACATCTACTTTTGTTGTCTCTTTAATTCTCTTTTTTGCAAATGATTTTTTTATTCTGTGTATTTAAAAAATGTTTTGTATGTAAATGCTACTTAAGATTTGATGGTTTCATTGTTTTGTTTGCCAACACATTTGTTTAGATGACATACAGTGTTTTTAGCACTTTACTATCAATTATGATTATAAAACTGTAGTTTATGTCTACATAAACTATAAAAATTTGTATATGAGGGATTAGACTTTCAAGTAAAATGAAGGCAAAACTTTTTGGTTTTCATTTCTTCAATGTCAAATTGTTTGTCATCATTTGGTTACTGTGATTGGCACATTCAAAAAAGATATATGATTTTCTGACCAAAAAGAGGCCATCAATCCATAAATAAAGGTTATAAATACATAATACTAATTTGATTTCTCTTATTTAGCTAATAATGTTAAACCATAAATTTTAAAAAGGCATGATTAAAACTTAAAAAGATATAAAAACAACACATTATGCAAATAAGTGCTTCCCTTTTCTTACATTTTTATATACTTTGATTTATCCTTGATGAACTCACCTTAAAAGATCATGTGTTGTAATGTGGCCCTACCAATGGGTGCCCAAATGTGAGTAATGCTGCAGTGTCTGAAGTGGGCTGCACTTTATTTAGAGGAACTAGTGCACGGAGCTCATATTGATGTCACAGTGATGCCAACTTGCTCTAAAATCTTACAAGCCTTTCTCACTTTCTGTACCTCTGTCATCATGGGCAGGCAACATTTTGCAAAAATGGCACTGGTCCATGAACTATACTCTGAGTATCACTGCAACGGACTATATTATGGTTTGCAGGTGGCTCAGAATTCAGTCCTGAATATTGAATATTATCATCACTGAATATTATCATCAAGACATTTTAAGAAAAATGAGCTTCAACCAGTCGCGGGGGCTCACGCCTGTAATCCCAGCACTTTGGGAGACCGAGGTGGGTGGATTACCTACGGTCAGGAGTTCAAGATCAACCTGGCCAACATGGTGAAACCCCGTCTCTACTAAAAATATAAAAATTAGCCAGGTGTGGTGGTGGGTGCCTGTAGTCCCAGCTATTCAGGAGTTTGAGGCAGGAGAATCGCTTGAACTCAGGAGGCAGAGGTTGCAGTGAGCCGAGATCATGCCACTGCACTCCAGCCTGGGTAACAGAGTGAGATTTGGTCTCAAAAAGCAAAAAACAGAAAAGAGCTTCAAGTATTATTTTATTATAATGGTTTTTTTAAGGCTGTTTCAATGAGTTTTATCTCAGATTACTCTACATAATCACCATCTTGCCAGTCATATTAATTAGTACGTACGTAAGTGAGAATGCTTTGCCTTCAATAAAAAAGCTGGTGGGGGAGAAATGCTTTTATCTCAGAACCTGTTCAAAAATCAACTGTTGATGTGAAAACGAACATGGGTTGAGATCCTACGATCAGCTGTCGGAGGTCAGGCTGGCTTGGGACTTCTTAGAAGCCTCACCGGGCCATGTGCTCGAGTTTGAGGAGCGTTCTGCCTTCTGCTGTGTGACTTCCTGCAAGTGCAGACTCACTACTGCAGGCTGCTGATCTAGCACCTTGACAGAAAGTGTCCCCTAAGAGATATTTCAGCCTCTTTCCTGGAGAACAAGACTATGAATGAAAGAGGAGGCGAAATGGGTGGCATTTAAAAGATCAATGATTCTTAAAAACTAATGGTGCAGTGTATACCTATGTAACAAACCTGCATGTTCTGCACATGTATCCCAGAATTTAAAGTAAAATAATTTAAAAAAACCCTAATGGTACAAGTAGGCCAAATCACTCTTCTTCAAACCTTTACCTCTAAGAAGTGAATTTATATACTTCCAAGATGTTGTTTTCTTCTATCACAAACTTGTAATGCTGAAGATGAGTATTCTGTGTATAAGAATGAAATGAATCAGCACTTTTTTGAAGAGTACCTTTATCTTTAAAAATTACAGCTTTATGCCATATGGTTTGGATAGAGTCTATTTCTGCTCTAAAAAAATTCTCAAAGGATGAAGGTGGGTTGAGGTGTGAAATAATGTACTTCTTCTCAAGCAGTGATGACAGCACATTGTCTTTTGGGACAGAGTAACAGAAATTTAATATATATTTTTAATTTTATACATTTATTTGTTCATTCAGCTTTCTGAAAAAAAGTATTTTCTGTGTGCCAGGTTATTTGCTAAATACTGGGCATATTAAAATAATAAGGCATATTCTTTTTAAAATGCTTACAGTCTGGTGGGGGAGATAGCCACGTGAACAGAAAACTTTAATACATTGTGATAAGGGTTATGATGTTCCAAGTATTTTTCTAGGTGCTGTACATTTAGTAAAATATCTGTTCCCTACCACATTTGCATCAAATGGGTGCTTATATTATCCCAATTTACAGAAGAGAACATTGAGACACAGGAAAGTTAAGTGTTCAAGGTCACATAGCCAGGGAGTGGTGCTGAGATTCAAACCCAGGTGGTCACATCAGTGAGCCTTGTTCCCAGCCCCACACTGTGAACGGAGGTGGGCGGGAGCTCTATGGAGATCTAGAAGCGGTGTCTCACAGCAGAGCTGATGCATGGACTGTGTCTACGGGGCCGGGAGTTCACCAGGATGAGTAAAGAGGAGAGGTTTTTAAAAAATTTATTTTACTTTAAGTTCTGGGATACATGTGCAGACGTGCAGAACATGCAGGTTTGTTACATAAGTATACAAACCATGGTGGTTTGCTGCACCTATCAACCCGTCATCTAGGTTTTGAGCCCTGCATGCATTAGGCATTTGTCCTAATGCTCTCCAACTCCTTCCCTCCCACGGTCCCCCAGACAGGCCCCGGTACGTGAGCTTCCTCAGGGAGGAGAGTGTAAGCGGGTATGCCAGAGCACGCAGCCAGGTGCTTAGGTGCTTGGTGTGTTGTGGAGACAGCCAGGGCTTTGCCGAGGCTGGACCATGGGATGGGTGGTGCGACATGGCCTAGCATGATCTAGAAAGTAGGAGTGGGGGCTGCCGAGTCACGTGGTTGGGCTCACAAGGAGCTTATTTTGAAGGCTTCACATATAGCCTGAGGGATGAAGGCCAGGATGCTCTAATAAATAATTTCACTGTCCCCAATGAAAAACATCTCAAGAATGTTTTTATTTGATATGTGATTACTGTAACTCTGAGACCTTTAAAAAATTATTGTAAAACATTTGCTTGGGAGGAAATTACGAACTTGTTTTGTTTCATCAAAGAAATGGCAGAGACAGCCTTGAAGAAGTCTAACGGCTAGCTGTTAGGTATTGCATTGTTTATTTATGGAATGATGCTCTCTGGGGGTCAAAGACAAGGGGCCCACAGGCACAGATTCATTTGAAGTTCAATACCTGCTGCACCGGTGGAAATCTTTGCCTTATTTCCATGTTTTCTGTCAGTGCTGAGCAACGTAGGTGCATCATTTCTGGAGGGAGGAACTCACCCTGAGCCTAGGATCTCATGCTCTGCCACCAGGATGCCTGCAACAAACTAACACACACATGAGCTCTGTTGCACAGTGTGACTGCAAAACATACTCTGCTATTCCAGTGGCAAAACCCCCAACACTGCCAGAGAGGGCAAAAAGTGCAATTGTGTTTGGAATTGTGTTCAGAGAGACATTATAAATGTCTTAAATGTGGCCAGTCTGCTCCACATTTTAATTCAATAGGCAGCGAAAGGGAAATGAATCTTGGTGTTCGTTGTTTTTATGTTTACTTCATGCAAATTTTATGTATATGTGTATGGTATGTGTTGTGTGTGTTGTGTGTTGTGTGTGTGTAGTGTGTATGTGGTGTGTAGTGTGTTGGTGGAGTGTTGAGTATGTGATATATGTGTGGGCTCTGTGTGTGCTCTGTGGTGTGTATGCATGGTGTGTATGATGTGTGTGGTATTTATGAGCATGTGGTGTATATTTAGTGAGTGTGTGTGTGATGTGGTGTGTGTGGGGCATGTATATGTGGTGTGTGGTGTGTGGTGTGTTCATGATGTGTATGTGAGTGTATGATGTGTATGTGATGTGTGTGGTGTGTATGTGGGGTTTATGTGTGATGTGTGTATGTGGTCTTGTGTGTATGTGATGTGTGTGGTGCATGTGTGGTGTGCATACTTTGTGTATGTGGTATGTATATAATGTGTGTGCATGGTGTGTGTATGTGATGTGTGTATGGTGTGGTATGGCTGAGCATGTGGTGTGTGTATGGTGTGTGTGGTATGTATGATCATGTGTTTGTGGTGTGGGTACGTGCGATGTATGAGCATGTGGTGTGTATGCATGGTGTTTATGTGATGCATGTGTATGTGACATGTGGTATGTGTGATTGTGGTGTGTTATGTATGAGCATGTGGTGTGTGTGTGTGTTATGTATGAGCATATGATGTATGTGGTGTGTGTTGTGCATGTGGTATGTATGAGCATGTGGTATGTGTGGTGTATGTATGGTGTGTGTATGTGATGTGTGGGGTTTGTGTGTGTGTGGTGTGTGTGGTGTGGTATGTGTGCGCATATGCGGTGTGTGGTGTGTGGTATGTATGAGCATGTGGTATGTGTGGTGTGTATGTGATGTGTGAGGTTTGTGTGTGTGTGGTGTGGCATGTGTAAGCGTATGATGTGTGTGGTGTRTGGCATGTATGAGCATGTGGTGTGTATGTGTATGGTGTGGTGTGTATGTGATATGTGGGATTTGTGTGTGTGGTGTGGTATGCATGAGCATATGATGTGTGTGGTGTGTGTGAGTATGGTGAGGTGTGTATGTGATGTGTGTGTTGTGTGTGTGATGTGTGCTGTATGTGTGTTACCTACTGATGTTGAAAGAGACCTGGGACCTGTTCCCTCGGTGCGGCAGAGCCCTGCTTTCCTAGCTGTGAGCCGGCCTTCAGTCCCCTCTATTGACTTGGCCAGGAAAGCAAGAGCGGCTCTGTTTGGTGAATTGTGTTTACATATGGAGTGTGAGAGGGCTCACATTTGGCTAAAGGAGGGCAAATCTCGTCCCCTACCGAATGAAGGCCTGTGACAGGTGTGTGC
Source organism: Sapajus apella (assembly GCF_009761245.1). Classification (NCBI taxonomy): domain Eukaryota; kingdom Metazoa; phylum Chordata; class Mammalia; order Primates; family Cebidae; genus Sapajus; species Sapajus apella. The sequence continues at coordinate 7,507,622 of NW_022436948.1, forward strand.
TTGCGCACTGCACAGTGGTGCCTGAGCTGCTGTTTGACGGCACGTGGTCCACTTTCCTCCCATGTCCCAGCACAGCTGGGGCTGCACCTGGCCATCTGGGTAGGACCCAGGCTCCCACAGGCTCCTGGATCAGGCTGCCTTCCTGAGCAGCTGCGTGTGTTTACCTGGAGACCCGAGAGAGCCTCTGTCTCCTGAAACTCCTCAGCCTTGTGTTCCCAGAGCTGCCTCAATGTCAGCCATTCTTTCTTCATAGCAGGTTTTCATTGCTGGAAAGGCACGAGTGGGGACTCAGAGGAGCATCTAAATGGAGTCTGGAAATTCCAGTGGTAAACTCAGACCATTTTCGTGTATTGCCTTAGGCAGAACCTGCAAAGCCCTCTGGAACTCTCTTAGACTTGGTGGCCTGATATCTATGAGGGAGACTAACCCTCCTTTCTGGAGGGATCTGCCAGAGTAGATTGGTTTTATTTATGTATTAGTCAGCTTTTGCTGCAGTAACAAGTGGCCTCCAAAAGTCTCAGTGGCTTGTAACAGCAACCACTTGTTTCTCACTCGGATGACTTCAGATCCCTGGAGCTCCGTCAGGCTCAGCTAGGCCTAATGGAGGTCCATGTGTCTTTCATTCTGGGTCCCAAGTTGAAGGGACAGCAGCTCTCTGAGGCATGCATTTCTCATGGCAGCAGGCAGATGGCAAGAGGCAAGCAGAAATCCATGCGTCCTCTTAAAGTTTCCACCTGGAACGGACACACTTTCACTTTTGCTCACATTTACTGGTCAAAGCAAGACACATAGCCCGGTCCAAAGTTCATGGAGAGGAAAATATGCTCTGTACTGACAGACAAGCACAAGTCACAAGACGATGTGTGGAGTTGCATGAAAAGTGGGAGGCCGGCTGGGAGGGGTGGCTCATACCTGTAATCCCAGCCTTTGGGAGGCTGAGGTGGGTGGATTTCTTGAGCTCAGGAGTTCGAGACCAGCCTGGGCAACGTGGTGAAACTGCGTTTCTAGTAAAATCTAAAAAATTAGCCAGGCATGATGATGTGTGCCTGTAGTCCCAGCTACTCGGGAGGCTTAGACAGGAGAATTGCATGAACCCAGTAGGTGGAGATTGCAGTGAGCCAAGATTGCACCACTGCACTCCAGCCTGGGTGACAGAGCGGGACTTGGTCTAAAAAAAAGGAAGAAAGAAGGGAAGGAGGGAGGACATAAGAGAGAAGAGTTGGGGACAATAATCCACACTAATCTGGAATTTATTTATCACATAAGGGGGTTAGTCTGTTACTTCCTGAGTGATCTCATCTCATCCCGTGGCTTCCAATCCCACCCATACCAATGACTCCCAAATAGTCTCATTCTTGAGCTTCCCTTCACACTCAAATTCCTGTATCCAAAATTTTACTTGACATCTTATTTGGATACCCAATAAGCATCTTTGAAATCCTCCAGTAGTTTGGGTTCTCACAATAAATGCTGAAAACCAATGATATCACCCTTAACTTTTTTTCTGGATGAAAAAGCCATGGGTGAAGTATGTCTAAGGTCTTTCTTACTGAACAAGGCTGTGCTTAAGAGAATATCTAGAAGGAGCTTCCAAACAGATTCTACTTTCCAAGCTTTTTAGTGCCGTCTTGTTTTAGGACTAAATTTACCAACCTGCTGCTGCAGAACCACTCCCCTCCCCACCACACCCGTGTACTGGGAAACTTGACCTAGCCTGGTGGAGAGAAAGCCTGTGCTTGTGTAATAGTGGATGATGGAGTCCACACATCCACATTTAGGCCTGCATCCTTCTCTCTTTCTCTCTCTCTTTTCTCTCTCCTTCCTTCCTTCCCTCCCTCCCTTCTTTTTTCTTTTCCTTCCTTCCTTCCTTCCTTCCTTCTTTCCTTCCTTCCTTCTTTCCCTTTCTCTTTCTTTCTTTCCTTTCCTTCCTTCCCTTCCTTCCCTCCCTCTCTCCCTCCCTCCCTTCCTTTCTTCTTCTTCTTTCTTTCCTTCCTTCCTTTCTTCTTCTTTCTTTCCTTCCTTCCTTCCTTCCTTCCTTCCTTCCTTCCTTCCTTCCTTCCTTCCTTCCCTTCCTTCCTTCCTTCTTTCCCTTTCTCTTTCTTTCTTTCCTTTCTTTCCTTTCCTTCCTTCCCTTCCTTCCCTCCCTCTCTCCCTCCCTCCCTTCCTTTCTTCCCCTCCCTTCCTTCCTTCCTTCCTTCCTTCCTTCCTTCCTTCCTTCCTTCCTTCCTTCCTTCCTTCCTTCTTTCCTTTCTTTTTTCTTTTCTTTTCTTTTCTTTTTCTTTTCTTTTCCTCCCTCCCTCCCTTCCTTCTTTCTTTCTTTTCTTTCTTTCTTCTTCAGAATCTCACACTGACACCCAAGCTGGAGTGCAATGGCATGATCTTGGCTCACTGCAGCCTCTGCCTCCCAGGTTCAAGCAATTTTCCTGCCCCAGCCTCCCGAGTAGCTGGAATTACAGGTACCAGCCACCACACCTGGTCAATTTTTTGTATTTTTAGCAGAGACAAGGTTTCACTATGTTGGCTACGCTGGTCTTGAATTCCTGACCTCATGATCTGCCCACCTCGTCCTCCCAAAGTGCTGGGATTACAGGTGTGGGCCACCACGCTCGGCCAGTCCTGTCTCTTTCTTTCTCCAAAATCAATGCGTTTTCCACTACACAAATGCCATTGATAATACCAGTGACTCATGGCATCCTTAAAATTTTGGTGATGGGGATATTTTATTGGTTAGGGATCTCTGTTTTTCAATGTGTTAAAAAACTTCCATTCCTTACCTGTGATACAGTATAACCTGTAAAAGTAAATAAGACCAGCGTTCTCTTTTATCGGTCATGTTTGAATTGCACTGTTGCTCCTTCCTAAGCAGCCAAGCTGGCTGCAGGCCTGCAGAGTGTGTTGGGGATTTTGTAGTGAGAAGCCAGAAGTCAGATTTGGCCATCACACCTGAGTGGGAGGGTTGAACCAGCATTGTTTTTAGTCCTTGGAGTTGTGAGCGAGAGCAAAAGAATCAGTCATCGCTTTTCTGTTGCATATCCCCTTCATCCCCTGAGATGAAGTCAACCAAACCCAGCCATAACAAACCAGATTAGAGCAAACAGCCAAATAGCAGAAGACACTTGCTGAAGAAATGTAATACTGATTTATGGACTCTCTGTATGCAACACTTTAAATGCTCATTTATCATTTACAGAGGGGACAGAACCCAGATATTCCGACCTCTTGCAGCACGTTAGCTTGGCTGGCGTTCTGTGGATTTTCAATGGGCTTTTCACTGCATACTTTCCCATTCAAGTGTGCAAAGCATTTTGAGTTTGAATAACACTAAGTACATTCAAAATTCATCCAAAGACTGCAGGTTTGTCAAGTATCTTATTTTCTTCTGGGATTGATTCAGGCAATTAGACCATAACCTACATGTTTTCTTCCTCTTTTGTGTTGATATTCTCATAATAACCATGATGAATTATCTTCCAGGATAAAATGAATGCTCCGGGTACTGGAAAGTGATGACAGTGATGCTACGTTAAGCCGCAATGCCATAAATTCACAGATATGACAATACACTGGGGTGCGGCAATAACTTACTAGCTAATTTATGAAGCCATAAGGCTGGTAATAAATTCTGGCTCTATAAACAGTGTGAGGCAAGGGAGACTGAAGTATAATAGATTCACCAATACATTGTGCAGGGTCTCCTGAGCCATCCCTGTTAGATAGAATCTCAGAAAAGTGATGCTCTTGTGATTGCTAGATGTCCTGTGCCATTTTTTTTTTTTTTTGGTCTTTAAATAAATGACTAAGGGCCACAGTTTTAATTAGCTGTAAGGCCAGAGAGTGAAGTCAGCTAGGATCACAGTGACATTAAATAGGGGAGCAGGAGGGAAGAAAAAGGGGAGGGAGCGAGGGAAATAGAGAGGAGGAGGAGGAGGAAGTGTCTTGGAGAAACACATCCCATGTCTTGGAGAAATAAATGCCTCAGGCTCTTCTCTGGCTCTCTGGATACCAGGCATGTGGGCTGTAATTCTAGACCCCATCGACTTATGAAGCTGAAGCCCTGAAGTACATTCAGCTTCTTATCTGGACTGGGTAGAGCCCGGGGAAGGAACTCTGTCTACAGGTAGAGTCTGTTATTGATGCCATCTTGAAGAAGTCAGGAAAATGGTTGGTGGTAGGTCACAGTGACTGAATTTGGCCTTATGTGAAGGATCTGACAGATCCAGTGGTCTTCCTACTGAACCCTGCTTGGCATGACCCTGGTTGAACTGCAAATACTTAATGCTTTGGGTCCTTCTCCAGGGACTAACTTGGATTTATTGAGCACTTGCTAAATTTTCAGAACTGGGTTCCACCCTTTAACACTTCGTTTTCCCAGCAGCCCTGGGGTAAGTCTGATTTTATTCTCATTGGATAGTCGATGAAACTGAGGCACTGAGTTGTGACTTGAGCTGCTAGTGAGTGGTAGAGGGGAACTAGAACTCACCTGGATGCAACTAACCTCTGCTCACTCTGTCTCCTGCCTCACAGAGGGTGATACTTGAGAAGTCCTGAATATCAACGTGTTGTAGACAGTGCTTTTGCTGGTGCCATTGACAGAATGGCTGCATTACCTACGAACCATTGCCTTTCTCTAGAAGAATCCTATTCTCAAGGAGTTAGTATTAGCCCTTTTGTTAATTTCTATTTTAAAGTTTTTTTTTTTTTTTTCCCCCTCCAAATGAGAGAGCTTGTCTGCTCTTGTCCACTTAGGGACCTTATAGTTATGGTGTCTTAAAATGTCATTAACGAAACCTCTTGCTTTCGGGGCTGGGGAAGGTCTGTTAGAGTCAATCTGCTCTAAGTTACTTTTTGATTCTCATTCTGTGCCACTTTATCTTTGTCAGTTGTCATTTTAGGGGCATGCATTGTTTTACTAATTAATGATCCTCATCTTCCTGTTTTCATTTTTATGTTTGCTGAATGCACCTGTTCATTCCAGGGTGCTCATGCCCTGTTTTGTGACAAGGCTGTTTTCACCACGCAGTGACTCCTAACAGAATGGTCTTGCTCCTTGCTTGGCTGCTGACTTCTTACTGGGGCTGGGTTCTTCCAGTTTATTCCGGCTTTGTCTTGCTTTTCCGGACTCTTCTACTTTCTGATTCTACTGCTGATGGTCTGGATGGCTCTATTCTCCCCACTTCCATTGACAAGTGGGCAGAGTTGTAAATGGTGCCCCACGGCACATGTGGCCTTGGGTCTATCTCTCATTCATTCTTCCAGGCTTTGTCCTGCCGGGTGCTGCTCCAGGCTGGCCTTGTCCTGCCTGAGGACTCTTCCCTCTGTCCTCTGTTGTCTGGGTGGGTGCCATGATGGAGTAAAACAAGGGCCTTCCCTACCTTCCAGCCTGGAGACAAATTCCGTATAGTTCTTCAGCAGTGGACTCTAAATAAACCCTTTGGGAAACAAAGATAACAAATCTGAACACGACATATCAAATATCAATAATGGATGGGGATGATACAGAAACCGCAGGACACCTCTGTACCATCTAAATGAAATAGAAACCTTTCCAGTGACTCGAGTCAGTACTTGGAATGGAAATGAGTTCAGGACTTGTCCTGTCTCATGTTATGTGACGAGATGAAGAGGTGAGGAAGGAAGGCTAAGCAAGCAGCATGCCTACTATTATATTCATTTATACTTCAGACACACCCCTTAAGACCATTGACAATGAAAGCACAGATAGAGTTTTAAAGAACATTTGAAATTTACTAAACAAAATGTTCTCTTAAATGTCAGTCATGGACGTTAGCGTGTGGAGAATTCCCAACCCTGGGCAGGTCATCTGCCTGCCCTTTCCGTGTGGTTAAGGGAGGGGCTGAACACATGGGCTCATTTCAGGATCCTCCTGGAAGTCCATTTTGGATCTGTTATGGTTGGAGGAAGGGCTGGAAAAGAAAATGTGCCTCATGCCTGAGATGAGTTTCCCCCATGAGCAGCTCTTTCCAGAAAAATTTTTTCATTAAATTGTTAAAAATTGAAGCCACATTTATGGTACCATTGAATCTTAGAATTGGAAGAAACTTGATGTCATCTCTGTCAAACTTCATGAGGGAATAAATGACATTTACCAAGACACAGCCGTGTTATTATGCTGTTCCTTCCTGGAGGTCATTCAGAGGTTGGGTTTGGAGAGGCAGCATGTGATGGAACTCCCTAGGTCTCTCCGCTAGAAATTCAGGCAGGTAATTTTAGGAGATGCCATAATTCTCAATATCTTTTCATGCTTAGGTTTATTGTAGGTGAGAGTCACATCACATTATTTACTTTGGGAATCTCTGGGGAATTTCTTGATGTTCTGAGTAGCAGCATTGTTGGAATCCTTTGGCTCCAAGAAAATTCCAGCAATCAAAATTGAACTGTATTTAAAATAAAGAGCAAGCCCCATGGAGGGAGGGGCATCTTAGATGGTTTTCACCCTGGGACTTGGAGGGCGTTTCCTCCAGGCAATGCTACGGATTAAAATGAGGTAGAGGACAGTGGACTTCCCTGCCTCTTAGAGATTGAGTGTTTTCTGAGCAGACTTAATGCTCAGTTTCTTTTTGCGCCCTTGTCTAATCCAATCCAATCCAATCCAGTCCAGTCCAGTCCAGTCCAATCCAATCCAGTCCAATCCAGAAGACATTTACAGACCATGTATCATATACCTGGAATAGTGCTAGGTGTTGGGAAGGCACTGTCTGTGTGTTCATGGTCAAGTGTAGGCAGCAGTCCATGCTCTAATATCCCTTTTATCTATGCTAATATTCACGAAAACATTTTTTTTTCCTGAGTCTCAGTTCAAAGGTATGTAAAATTATTGAGACAAAAATAGCTTTCTATGTTAATAATAACCCATCATTCATAAATCATTCATTCACTAGGTGCTTTGCCATGCACACAGGGATCCCAATGAGCAAGAAGGGCATATTAGTCCATTCTCATGCTACCATAAAAAAATACCCAAGACTGGGTAATTTATAAGGGAAAGATGTTTAATTGACTCACAGTTCTGTATGGCTGGGGAGGCCTCAGGAAACTTACAATTATGGTAGAAGGGGAAGCAAGCACCTTCTTCACAGGGCAGAAGAAGAGAGGAGATTGTGTGAAGGAGGAACTGTCAAACACTTATAAAATCATCTGATTTTATGAGAACTCACTCCCTATCATGAGAACATCATGGGGGAATTGTCCCCATGATCTAATCACCTCCCTCCCTTGGCACGCGGGGTTTACAGGTCCCTCCCTTGACATGTGGGGATTACAATTTGAGATGAGATTTGGGTGGGGACACAGAGGCAAACCATATCAATAGCTGTAACTGCAGTGCCAGAACCAGAGGTGAGCTGTTGCTAACTCTTGGCAGCTCTTGAGAGCTGACTGTATACATCTCTTCTCAACTCTGCATTCAGTGACATCCCGTTGGTATCTTCAAGTTGACCATAATGGGAGTATTCACACCATGGAAATTGGCAGTCAGTACAAACCAGGGCTTCCTCCCCAAACAAACAATTTTTTAAAAACCCTTTTGTCAGCACACCACTGCCAGACACTAAATCATAATCACTCTAATAATCATCAGCTATCATTCATTCTATGCTTCTACACACTAGATGCTTTACAGACCTCATCTCAAAATGTTTACAGCTATCTCTGAGATAGTGTCTGCTTATTAGAAAAAGGTCACAAAACGAATCCACGTCTGAGCCAGAACCCGACTCAACTCTGAACTCAAAGACCGTGATTCTACCTTTTGTACTTTACTGCCTGCTTTTCTCAAAGACCTTTTCAAAACCCTGTGTTTGCACTTTTTGAGATGCCTTTCAGGCTTCAACTAAGAGAATGGGACTCAAGAAGTTTTAGGTTCCATGACAAGTCAGTTTACTTAACATTTTGTTCAGATAAGCATTTTTTTCAGTGAAGTAAGTCAGCATCTCTCGATTTATCTTATATCATCTTGTCTGACATTTTATCTGTTGCTGAGGCAGAAGTGAGTTTTGAGGGCAGCATTGGTATTGCCACTCTAATTCCAAAGGCATTTTATTTGCTTTAGTAAGGTGAGAAATTAAGTGGACATCCATGGTTTTATGGTGACTTTCTGATTCTTGTTGTACTGAATAATCATGTCTCTAAGAATCAGTTTGCACTGGACTTTTAATAAGAGGGTTGTTATGAAACTGCTTGGGATGGGATTTGGGTATCTCAAGCAGTGATGTAATCTTTGCCTTAATAATAATTAAATACATAAGACTGTTGATACTTCACCTCTGATACACACTTACATTTGTTCTGAGTAGAGCTGGACAATCTTGGGCTTCCCCCAGAAGGAGAGCCTGTCCCAGGAATCTCATGCAATGGGTAATATCTTGGCCTTGGGACAGGATATTTCCCCAAAGGAGGGACCTCTGCTGAGGCCACGCTGATCATGTTTTGTGCTTTCATCCCAACTCACTGATCAGATAAGTGGGCCTTCCTCCCCACATGTGTGCTTGTCTTACCTAAGGAGGGGTTTGGACTCAAGCAGTGGTGGACCAGTCCTGTGCTCAAGGAAGCCTTTCCTCCCCAACCCAGTCCCCTTGTAGTCTCTACCTGCCACCTTTGCAGGTGGTTTCATCTGCATGTTTCCCAAGGAAGGAACAGGTAGGAGGGTGTCCCTAAGAGGAAGGGCAGGTTAAGGCAGGATTTCCCAGCAACCCAGACTAGAATGTCTGCATACATGTCCTAGGCCAGAACTCCCTCTCATGGCCACATCTTACAAGGAAGCCTGGGAATGTCGTTTGTACCTGAAGATATTGTGGCCCTGAGCAACATTGGGGTTCATTGTAAGAACAAGGGGAGAATGGATATTGACTAGACATTAATGCTATCTAATATTCTTCCATACTTTGACATCATATTCCTTCTATGGGCTCGTGAAAACAACTGTTTCTCCTACATAGAAGTTATGGGGAGGGAGGAAGGTGCTAGAAAGGTGCCTGGTCTTTGGCTCTGAGTCAAAATGCTTCACTTTTAACTGGTGCCTTTCCATGGCTTACGAAGCCCGAGGGAAAAGTCCCTCTGTTTGCTGAGCCTTGGCTTCCCCAGCTGTTCAACGAGTGGAGGGGGGCGGTGATCTCCAGGGTCCCAGGCAGCTCTAGAAGCCCATGGTGCTGTGTTTCTGAAAGACCTTAACTCAAAGGGCAGGATGCAATGGATGAGGCCACTGATGTCCTGAACTGATCTTGTGTCAGTTTGTGTCCTGAGGAGGCTTGGTCAGCAGGACCTGGGCAGGGGCCGGCTGAGAAAGGAGCCCCAGCCTGTGGTTGGTGGGTGGGTTCCCCTTCTAAGTAGGAGATTTCCTTGTCTTTTGGAAGCTACCTGCACATGGACATGAAGTCCTTTCTTTACCCATCGTGATGAGGATGAATGGAACAACTACAGGATCCTCTGTCCCCTCACTCTTACCCGGACAGCAGCCTGTCCACTGCCATTGGTGTTGGTTGGAGTGGATCAGAGGAGGAACAGGGGAAAAAAACTGAGGGAGAAGCCTGCTTGCCTTCAGAGTGAGCAGTGAGCACCAGTCAGTAGGTGTTACCTGCTGTCATTTGCTGATGTCTACATTTTGGGGACAGAGCTATTTGGAGGAGGACCCTTGTGTTCTCATGAAAACAATGAACAACTTCCTTCAAATAGGGAAGGAAAATAATGTCATGCTTTCTATAAGGACTGCTTCTCACCCTAGTTGCAATGTGGTCAGGTGATCTGCTTTAGTGACTAGTTCTGAATTAACTCTCTGATGAGAGTATTAGAGGTTTCATAGTCTAGTCACTTAGAAAACACATGTCAACTGTAGACTGGAAAGGAGCCGCTTGTGCTAACTTGTGTTCAGAAAACTGTCTGACTAAAGATCAGTGATTTCTTTTTTAAACTCAATGGCAGTGAAACTGCTTGGTCTTACTTGTGACTTTACTAAACAGTCTTGACTAAGTTTTTAATATCCGTTCGCCACTTCCCTGGATGAACACATTCCCGCTATGCTGATCCAATTATGAGCTTAAAACATAGTTTAAGAGAGAACATTTTATTTAAACTGATAAGAATCAGCAAACAAATTGAGATGAGTTAGGATTTCAGTGGGCCCTTCCTGTTAGAAATATACCTCTACAAATCGTTAACATAGTTTGCACATATTATCTCCTGTTTAGAAATGTCAAAGAAAATAATTCTAATGGTTTCTAGTTACTGAGTTTCATTTTTTCCTCTATGTATGAAGACATGTATATATATATTTTTGAGACGGAATCTGTCTCTGTCATCCAGGCTGGAGTGCAATGGTACCATCTTGGCTCACTGCAGCCTCCGCCTCCTGGATTCAAGTGATTCTCCTGCCTCAGCCTCCTGAACAGCTGGGACTATAGGCGCTTGCCACCATGCCTGGCTAACTTTTGTATTTTTAATAGAGTCGAGGTTTCACCATATTGGCCAGGCTGGTCTCAAATTCCTGACCTTGTGATCTGCCCACTTCAGCCTCCCAAAGTGCTGGGATTACAGGCACGAGCCATTGTACCCAGCCAAAGACATATAATTCTTCAGATAAAATACACGATAGAGAAAGGTAAGGGGATGCCTTTCAAGACATATATAGGATTAAATATGTACAGATGCTCTTGATATAAAATAAATTTGTTCATCACACATAATTTTAGCCTTTCAAAAACTAAACATGGCATACAGAAGCCAGTACAATAATGGAAACTGGAACATGTTTTAAAATCAAATAAAATCTCAACATTTTATCAATATGCTTTAATCAAAAAGCTACTCCTGTTACTTTATTTCTAAAATAAAGAAAAAGGAGAAAAAAGAGAAAAGGAAAAATTTATGTAAACCAGTCATAATTTTAGAAAGCTATTTTTGAGAAAAATGTCAGGGTCCATGTAAATGGAATGGCAAAGGTTTATAAATATTTTCTGACCCCTCTTTTGTAAGCTGGAACACGTCACGTTCGGGATGTTCCTGGATCTTCAGGACATTCTGTGTGTTTTTCACTTGGCCAACATTTACTGTAGTCTTGGGAATGTCACCCACATTCTTCCTCCTATTTATGAGCTAGAGCACATATAACTGACTAAAGAAAAATGATTTAAAAGGTCTCCAACTAAATTTAGTTTATTTTAGATCACCATGTTGATTCAGGAAAGGAGCTTCCCATGAACTCCTCACTTTTTTTCCTCCTGCTCAGCACTAAGTTTATAAACCAGAAGACAAATGTCTGCCTTCACCTCGCTTCTCTTTTGCCATTGACCTTAAAATTCCATTAACAAACACCTATATCCTGCTTTCTCTGTGCCCACCCCTGTCCTGGGTGCCGAGAATGCCACAGGGAGCCAAACAGACAAGCATCCCTGTCCTCCGGCAGGGAAATAAATGCTAAGGAGAGAAAAATCAGGCAGAGACAGGGAATGGAGAGTGTTGGGGGTTTGGATTTTACAGCGTGGCAGTCACGGAAAGACCAGCATTGGAATGAGGGCCTGCGGGAGGTGAAGGGGGAGCCGGGAGCTATCTGGGGAAGAACATTCCAGACACATGGAACGGCCAGTGCCTTGCCAGTGCCTTCTGAACTTCAGAAGTGGCAGGGAGGCCAGGGCAGCTGGACGGAGTGAGGGGAGGAGTGGAGATGAGGTCAGAGAAAGAGGCGCCATGTGATGAAGGGGTGCTGCCAGGCCCCTTGAGGGCTGTGGGTCCGTGTGATGGGAAGTCCAGCATTGGTGGGTTCTCGGCAGCAGGAGTGATGTGATCTGATGGATGTTTTCATGAGATCTTGCTGGTTGCCTTGTGGACAGTAGTTTCAAGGCTTGAAGCAGGGAACAAGGGAAGCCAATATAGTAATCCAGTTGAGGAGTGACAGGGGCCTGGACCAGGGACGTTACAGTGGAGGTGGGGAGGGGGGTGGTGATGGGAGCATGCACATTATTTTGCATAGGGATGCATGGCATGAGAACACATGAGTCAAGGGTAAAGCCCATGCGTTGGGTCTGAGCCCCTGGAAGGGATTTGACCTCTGTGTTCCACCTTCTGCCAGTCCTGCTGGTTTGTGGGTAGCAGGGACTACTTCTCTCCCAGGCAGTCATGGTGGGAGCACATAGGAAGTATTGATGACTCTTTTAATTTAAAACTTCATTTCTCCTCTTTGTGAAACACTTTCTTCCTCTGTTTCAATCTCCCTTCAAGCCTACTCTTGTTGTCCTTGGCCAGTGTGGTGAAACATTTCCTTACATTGTGTGTAGGAGCTTGCCAAGGACAGGGAGAGACACAGCGTGGGTTGGTGTTGCATTGCGTTAGAGATGACCAAGATGCATGGTCCAGCCCGTGTGGTCACAGGAAGGAGGGATATTATTCCTTAGGTTTCCTTTCTCACACCACAGCACAGGACGATTGCTCAGATGAAACGTTCATTGTCCTTAAGCACTGGTTCAACTGCAATTCAGTCTCCCCTGCTTCAGTCTACACTGAGTTTTCATTGAGGCTTTGAGGAATCCAAGCCCCTCTTGCCAAATGCGCGCACACACACACACACACACACACACACACACACACCCTAATATTAGGCTTATGAATGAAAAAGCTGAAGGCACAGAAGTGGATGGATATGGGCACAGTTGATCTGTGGAAGAGGGTTTCTTGGGTAGTGAATGTTGCCATTTGCATAGACACCTGGGTGGCAGTGAACTGACAGTAACGTTGAAGATGTGTTTCATCTACCGCCCTCGAACCCCTTCTGGCTTGAGCTTGGGTATTATTTTTAGGAATCTAGCATCATTTCAGGAAAACATTTTAGTTCTTAGTATTTTCTGGGAAGCTTTACTTTGCACAAGGCCAGTTGGAGAAACCTAGGTGCATATTAAGTGCCATCCCTTTCTTGCTGTGTGTTTGAAGAGTGATGGCAACGTTGCTGTGTTAAATTGCAAATAAGCTGTGAACGTGAATCTCCCTCCATTCTTCCCTTACGGCCTTTCATATCTCACCACACTAAAGGCACCAGCCCGAGCTGGTGCTCAGAGGAGCAGAAGCCGTGTTAGAAAGGGCTTGGAGCAGTTGAGTGACTTCTCTCCTTTAATTCTATTTATTTGAAATATACAAAATTCCAGTCACAATAAAACAACAATAAAAAAATCATTTGACCAAATTCAACATAGGCTAATGCTTGGTTGTATTGCCTTCTGAGTCTTTTCAAAGAAACACAACTTACAAGCAGAGTGGATGATTCATTTGCATCCCTTCCTTGCCCAGCCTCTTCCTCCTCCATTTAGTATTCAGAAATGGGTATATTTTCTTCCTGTTCACGTGACTGTGCTTTCTCTTCACCTGTATACATCACAAATTTCACACATACGAATGTGCACCTGCATACACGTGTATTCTATAAATGTGTTTATAATTTTGCACATACGGTGTTATTCTATACATATCCTTCTGCAAGTGGCTTTTTCTTTTTTTTGTGTGCTTTAGGTTCTGGGGTACATGTGCAGATCATGCAGGACTGTTGCATAGGTACAAACATGGCAATGTGGTTTGCTGCCTTCATCCCCCCATCACCTATGTCTGGTATTTCTCCCCTCGTTATCCCTCTCCACCCTCCTCACCCCTGCTATCCCTCCCCTAGCCCCTTGCCAACTGACCACAGTGTGTGATCCTCCCCTCCCTGTGTCCACGTGTTCTAATTGTTCAACACCTGCCTATGAGTGAGAACATATGGTGTTTGGTTTTCTTTTCTTGTGTCAGTTTGCTGAGAATGATGGTTTCCAGATTCATCCATGTCCCTGTGAAGGACATGAACTCATCGTTTTTTATGGCTGTGTAGTATTCCTTGGTGTATATGTGCCACATTTTCTTTATCCAGTCTATCGATGATGGACATTTGGGTTGGCTCCAGGTCTTTGCTATTGTAAACAGCGCTGCAATGAACATGCGTGTGCATGTGTCTTTATAATAGAACAATTTATAATTCTTTGGGTATATACCCAGTAATGGGATTGCTGGGTCAAATGGTATTTCTATTTCTAGGTCCTTGAGGAGTTGCCACACTGTCTTCCGCAATAGTTGGACTAATTGACATTCCCACCAACAGTGTAAAAGTGTTCCTATTTCTCCTGCAAGTGGCTTTTTCATTCAAGTTTATGTTGTTAAGATTTATCCACATGAATACAAGAAGATGGAGTTCACATACTGATTTTTTGTGGTGGTTTAGTTCTAATTTTTGTGGTGGTTTAGTTCTAATTATTTCATAATTTTCTTTGTCTAATTTTTATTTTTTTAAGTATAAATCTTTTTTTTTTTTTTTTGAGATGTCTGTTTTTTCCAATGTTGTTTTACTGTGGTGAGGGAGTGTGTTGTGTGGATCTTCGTTCCTTGAAATCTGTGGATACTTTCTTCAGGATTTACTATGTAGTTTTTAGAAGTCTTCCACATGGGCATGAAAAAAGCATATATTTTTGGTTTGGTTCAGGGTTCTCTTAATGCCTGCTAGATCTAGCTGGATCATTGTGTTTTCAGATCTTTGTGTAAGTGGTGCATTCAACAAGATTTCTTCCCCTTTGGCTTCATTCACGTTTAGACAAATCTCTCTTTTACATCCCTTATTACTATCTGGAGTAGATTCAAGAGCTTTCCAGTCTCCTTTAATCACTTAAAAGTTTGATCTGGTCTAATAAAAAACTCTTACATTGATTTTAGGTTCACTTACCGTTCCCCCATCCCCAACAAAGACATTGACAATGTGAGATGATGGGTATGTTAATCTACTTGACTGTAGTATCACTATGTAGTAATCATTGTGCTGCGTCTATGTATATCCAGTTAAGTGTTTCAAAACATTATGCTGTATACTTTCAATAAATATGTACAGTTAAAAAAACCCATAAAATATCTTACATGATTCTACCCTTCTTCCTCCCTAAACTGCTTCCCAAGGTGTGGGGAATGGGCCATGGGAATCTGGAGGGTGAGGTCGGTTCCATTATTTGTGCCCATCCCTTTGCTCCCACCCCACTGGTTCTGGCATCCCTGTATGTGGGATGCAGAGAGGATGAAAGAAATTGTCTGACTGCTTCTATGGTAGAAGCTTGGCTGTTTCTGTCTGTGTCTGACACTGTCCTTCCAAGGCCCACTGGGTGGTAATCCATATGTGAGTGGATCAAGGGATCCTGTGGGTTTCCCTGGAGTGGGAGACACTTTTGGTCTGATTGCCTCTGGGCTCTTCAGCTTGCCCTAGTGGATCCTGCTTGGCAGGAATCCTTTGCTGATTCCCAAGCTCATCTCACATCAGGAAGACACTTGGTTTGAGCCTCATTGCTCCTCACATCCTATCCATAGGAAACACACCCTTGAGTGTCCCTGCTGTTGGAATATATGTGTCCTTCCAAAATTCATATGCTGCAGCTTACCCCCCAAGGTGATGCTAATAAGAGGTGGGGTCTTTGGGAGGTGATTAGGCCATGAGGGCGCCACCCTCATAAATAGAATTAGTGCCCTTAATAAAGAGATTGAGAGAGCAAGTTCGGCCTCTTTTTTTTTTTTTTCCCTTCTCCCCTGTGAGGACCAGAATGGTCCATCTATAAGGAATGGGCCCTCACCAGACACTGAATCTGCTGGCACCTTGATCTTGGACTTCCCAGTCTCTGGAATTGTGGGAAATAAATTTCTGTTGTTTATAAATTACCCAGTCTATTTTGCTATAGCAGCAGAAATGGACTAAGGCAGTCCCTGGCCTCTTAATAAAAACTGGCTAGGGCCACTTCAGCCACCTCTTTATAAACCTGAGCCCCCCAGGGATTCATACATATCTGTCTTCAGAATGTGGGGTCCCAGACTCCTCCAAACTCCTCTTGGCTTTAGGTCCTGACCACTAAATGTCAGGCAACAGGTGAAGACTTACAAAGCATCCTCTGAGAATCATTGTACTAATTGCTTGTCTACTTAATCTGGCTGTTTTGGAGAAAGCAACAATATCTCTCTAATGAAGGATTTTCTATTTCTGTTTATATTGTTGTTGATTTTTGCTTATGTATTTTGAGGCTCTGCTGTTTGGTGCAGACAGCTTCTCAAGTTTTATATCTTCTTGATAAATTATTGCTTCTTATTACTAAGCATTGCTCATCTTTATCCCTAATAAATAATTTTGTTCTAAAATCTCCCTTGTCCTGATAGTAAAGTTGCTATCCCAGCTTTCTTTTTGTGAATAGCTGAACTTCCTTTTTTGGTATATCAGGCATATTTTTTTTCAGTAAATATATGTTAACTTTTCTGTTTATTTATGGTTTAGATACATCTCTCATAAACTGCGTGTAACTGGATTTTAAAAAATCACCCAGACTGAGAATATTTATGTTTCGACAAGTGATATTCATTTAAATATTATGTAAATTACAATACATACAAAATATATTTGTAGTTATTACTATGGACTTGTTTTGTGACTTTCATTTTTCCTGATTTTATCAAATTTATTTATACCTCCTATCCGCATCTACTGTTTTGGGAATGTGTATACACTCTAATTTTAGTCTTATTAGACTCTTCTTATGATTGTCTAATTATTCTTCACCTGGCAAAGTCTGACATCAAGCATTGCTTATATTCACTTTCTAAACGATCCAAGGCCCCTCTGACTCTGCTCCTCTCCTCCTAGCTCTCAAGTTACTTTTACCTAGCTCTGTAGTTCTACTTTGTTTAAAAATCTTTCTAAAGCTAATCATCACTATTATCGTTTTAGTTGTATCAATGCTTATATTGATTTATCAACTCATAATTTTGTTTTAAAAATTGAATTTAACATGCACATATATCAACTTCTAATTGTCTTTGTTTACCTTTGTATTTTGAATTGCATTTTTTTTTTCTTTCTGGGTTTAATTTTTTTTCTAATTGAAGATATACTCTGATAGTTCTTTAATTAAATGTCTGTAAATAGTAAAATCTTTCAGTCTTTCCTACAACATTTGTTCAATTTACACTCACTCTTGAATGGTAATTTTCCCTGGCATAGAATTTTAGGTTGCCAGTGATTTTCCAGCAGCACTTTGAAGGCATTGTTTTATTCCCTTATGGCATCTATTGTTGCTGATGCGAAATCTTGTATCCATCAAGTCGTTTCCTTTGCAGATAATTTTTATTCTATTCTCTGGTCACTTTTAATACTTTTTCTTTGTCTTTGATGTTTTATCATGATATGACTAGATGTGGATTTAATTATGTTTATTTTGCTCAGGTTTTAAATTCTGAAGTCTCATTTCTTTCTCCAAAATCTGGTTATTATTTATCTCCACATATGTCTTCTGAATAATTTTTATCTCTTATTTTCACTGTTCACTTGGACATCTCAGGCTAGCCTCCACATTCCTTAACATCTCTATTTTTCCTTCTTTCTAGGTAGTTCACTAATTTTTTAAATCATTTTTGAATAACTGATTTTAAGATAGTCTGTTAAATTTTTATTACTGGAATTTATCTTCGGTTATTTCAGCTCTGCCTGTTATTAATTTACACTCTGCTGCTTTTTATTATGGTTTAAATTTTTTTTCAAAAAAGTCATTTTAAGTTAACTTTATAGATGCTTTTGGTTGATCTTTTATGCATGCTGTTAGGGGTACTAATACTAAATCTTTTTGTATCTATTACAGCTACTAAAATCTGCTTATTTTGTTTTTTTTCTTCACGTACTTTATAATATTTCTCGTGAGCTTATCTTCAGTAGGGATTATTTTTTCTTTGTGAATTCTCTCTAAGAAATGAAAGTGTCTCTATAGATTAGTTTTATTTTTGCTTCTACCAGAGCCCTAGGGGTATTGATTGATGGTCACGAATCAGTTTATCTATCTATCTATCTATCTATCTATCAATCATCTATCTATATATCTAATCATCTATCTGCCTATCTACCTATCTTCTGTCAATTATCTATCTGTCCTATCATCTACCTACCTATCTTCTATCAGTCATCTGTCTACTTACCTACCTACTCTCCTGTCTTTTATCAGTCTATCTGTGTATCTACCTACCTATCTTCTATCAAAAATCTGTCTATCTATCATCTGCCTCTTTCTATCATTTATCTATCGTCTATTTAATGACCTACCTGTCAGTCATCTATGTATCTACCTACCTACTTCTATCAGTCCTCTATCTACTTACTTATATGTCTATCAATTATCTATCTTTCTATCATCTATCCATTATCTATCTTTCTATCATCTATTATCTATCTATCTTTCTATCACCTATCCATTATCTATCTTTCTATCACCTATCCATCTATCTGGGCTGCAGCACACTATATAAGTAATAGAAATGTGGTTTTTATTTCTCACAGGTGACTGTTTTTGCTGCACGCATGGCCTTAGGCACACAGTGACTTGCTAGAAAGGGCTTCAATCTTTGTTCTCCTGCTTCTCTTGGGCCATAAGCAGTGTCCTTTGTCCCTGCTTGAGCCTTGGAACCCCACCCACAGTCCTTAGGACTTACACTTGTGACCCAAATCCCTGTGGGTTCCTGTGGATTCAGCTAGCACTTGCTAGCTGAATTTCTTTCTTTGACTCTGGACCTTGGGGATTTCTGTTTTCTTTCTTTTGCTCTTGGTCATGTATATAATATGTGTAAATTCTTTTTTAGGGGTAGGGGGGATGTTGGTGGTTAGATTTTCTCTAGCATTTCAATGTACTTGAAATTAGAATAAGGCCTGATTCTCTCAGGCGAGTCTACCATGTGGTGATTTCAGACTGTTCTTTATGAAGAATATTTATTGTACTTCTAGTGAAGTCCAGGGACAGCATGGGCATTAGCGAGGGAAACCATTTTTAAAAAAACTGGTTTTTGTGACCCCATGACAACGGTTACGGTGCCACTCCAAGATCAAATTTTTTTATAATTTTGTATTATTGGTATTGAAAGCATTAAAAAGTGGATAGAAGTGGGGAAGGAGAAAATAAAAATAGTATTTTGGTGGGAAAAACTGAAAATTCAGCAAGAGAGTGAGCCTACAACTGTGTGGAAGTTGGAAAAGAGGACAGATGGAGAAAAATATTTCATCTAGGAAACACTGAAGATTGTTTTAAGGGGAACCAGAGGAGAATCTTCAGTTAGAAAGAAGCAAGCGAGAAAAGAAATAATACGGCCCCATAATAAGTACACTTTCTAGTTAACATGTCACACTCCCAACAAGGGCAAATGGCTTGTAGATCTTGCAGTGGCGTGAGGCTAACAGAAATTGCATGCAGATTTTTAAGTTGCTTCTCTTCAGGCTGAGGTTATCAGACAAAGGTCCTTGAGCAAGGCTGAGACGATTCCTCAGGACCTAATGCGGATATACCAGTTGCACTCAGACAGGACACAATTAACAATACTAGCAATGTATACTTTATATTAGTAATAAAGAGCTAATATTTATTTGAATATTTTTGGAAACACGTACTCTAATGTCTGCAGCGATAAATGTTTATGCTTTGGTAGGTAATTTAAAACATCTATTTATTATAACATTTACATGAAATTTCTTTTAATTAAAAAAATGCTTCAAGAACATTAAACAATTATTTAAAAACCCAAAATCGCCCCTTTACACCCCCCTTGTGTTACTATCTTCATTTTACATTTGTGTATTATTTTTTCTTATTATAATCATACTGTATGTAATATTTTGCATTTTCTCCTCTTTATTCCATAATAAATGTTTCCACGTATATAATACAATTCTCATAATTTTGTAGACATTTCAGAATGGAGACTTGCTATTAAGACATAAAACTGGTAAATTTTTTGAAAGGAGGAAATCAAGATTGCCAGTTAATTTTGTTATGTGAAGGCATTAACAAAGGGTGAAACCCCCATCCTCTAATTTCATCAGCATTTCAGCAAATAAAGGACATTTTAACCTCCACCTCCAAAAATCTAAGGGACATAGTCTCAAAAGAATGTGACTTCACTTATGTTAATTTAGCCTAAGAGCACTGTTCTTCCACTTTCCTCCTGTTTTCCTAAGTATGATTGAAAACCTTATCGGGGGCCTTCCTTGATCCAAGAACAAAGTCCGGGATTCCCTGGCCTGGGCAATATCTCAAGAAACTTACTTAAGGGGAATGTTGTTTGTGACTTTGCTTGCAAAATAGCTGATTAATTTGGTGGGAAGGCTGGCATTTTCAGTGATGGGCCCCGAATTCACCACTTTTCACAAGTGGAACTCTATGCAACCCCAGAGTAAGGAACTCCAAAGAATGGCCAGAGGCTTTTATATGTGGCATGTATACACCATGGAATATTATGCAGCCATCAAAAATGATGAGTTTGTGTCCTTTTGTAGGGACATGGATGAACCTGGAAACCATCATTCTCAGCAAACACAAGAACAGAAAATCAAACACCGCATATTCTTACTCATAGGCAGGTGTTGAACAATGAGAACACATGGACACAGGGAGGGGAGCACCACACACTGGGGTCTGTCGGGGGGAAATAGGGGAGGGACAGTGGGGGGTGGCGAGTTGGGGAGAGATAGCATGGGGAGAAATGCCAGATACGGGTGATGGGGAGGAAGGCAGCCAATCACACTGCCATGTGTGTACCTATGCAGCAATCTTGCATGTTCTTCACATGTACCCCAAAACCTAAAATGCAATAAAAAAATCTGTTTTAATAGGATTTTATGTGAAAGTCCTAAAAGATATTCAACTATGTCCATTGCTAGAGGCCTTAACGTCTTTGCTGTTCACATTTTCGTTGACAAAGGACTTGCTCTGGATGTGAGATGTGTTTTGGATCTCTTCACGTGGCAGACATGTCTTTAGGTGTTGTTGAGTATTCAGAGTACCTGGGGGTTGAACATTACCTTGCCTGTGCTCCTACTTGAAATCTGTCTGAGCTCACGCTGCCTTTCTGGCAGATTTTGTTCTTGCCTGGACCCTGGCTAGGTTAACTTTCTGAGTTGAGGCAGGAAGCTCTTCAATAACTTTTTCGATGTGGTTTGCCCTTCACTTCTAAGGGGGAAATTCATACCCACTGGAATTGTCTTTTTTTTTTGTTTGTTTTTTTTTTTTTTTGGACTCCACCAGCTCTTGGAGTTCTAGGAGTGAAAGGTTCATATGTTTTCTTCAGGAAACTTCTAGCTGCTTAAAGGAGTTTAATGTGAAGCATCATGCCCCTGAGAGATGTTCAAAGATCTTCTTCAAAATGGCTTGAGAGGAAAAAAAAAAAATCACAAAGCCAACAAATGGATGTGTTATTAAGCATGACTTCTCCAGTGTGGTTGCTCTGTGCTGCTGTTTACGAAATGGAGCAGCATTTTTAATGATGAGGTAGGACTAATTACTGTAAATACATCAGTTGCTGCATTTCCCTTCCTTATTCTTTGCCTTATTAAAGTCAGCATTTATCAAGTCACTTGATTTTTGAATATCTGATATTTGTACGACTGTTTTGGTTTCTTTATTTTGAAAGTTCCTATGTTTTCAGTGAAAGAGCCAAAAGTTAAAAACTGAGATGCATTAGAGAAGTAGGAGTTTATGCCACATGCAAAGAGCAGGTAAAAAGCACTCAGGAAGACAACAGAAGTGACTCAGAAATGTTCTTTATAAAATATGCTTCTTTAAGAGTCGCTTGAATCTGGGAGTTAGAGGTTGCAGTGAGATGAGATCACACTACTGCACTTCAGTCTGGGCAACAGAGGGAGACACCATCTCAAAATAAAAATAAAAATAAAAATAAAGTAAAATATGCTCCTTTAAAAAAAAAGTGCTTCTTAAGCTTTGACTCCACCTCATTTAAAATTTTTCAATGTCAATAAATTTATTTGAAGTTGCTTCTAGGAGAAAACTGTTAATATTTGAAAGTTACTATCAAGGAGAAAACTGTTATCCTGTCTACTTAAATCAAGGTAGTGACTGATATGACATATGGAAATAGGAGGATGAGTGCTTGGAGTGAAACGCTGATGGGTGCCTGTCAAAGGAATGAGAAACTTGGGGAGTCAAGTAACATGAGAATTTACATGGGAAAATTTCTCCTTATTTGGGAACAATATTTGATTGTGATTCCAATCTTTACCTTATATCTATCCTGATTTCTCTGGCAAGGCTTTGGCAGTGAAACCTCAAAATAAATATTTATTCATTTATTTATTTCTCTATATGATTACTTTTCCTATTGAGCATATTTATGACAATAATATGGGGTTAGATTGCTTCAAAGTTTACTCACTACATTGCCTTTGCCACCAAAGAGATCTGCCTTTTCTTTAGGTTTTGCAAAACTTTGTAGCTATTTTGAGCCCACAGTGTACAATTGAGCCTTCAGTTGGGATTCAATGGGGAGTCCCATCACTGGTGTTATTGAAACATTAGATTGGATTCCTGCCTGATCTGGTTGCAGTGTTTTGGAGTCTTGTCATCTGAGTTGTTGGGGAAGGCGTCCTATTGACTTGTTCCATCGTCTCAGTCCTGGAATCCAGCGACCCCCTTGGCATTTGTCAGTCCCAGCAATAAAAGCTGGTGAACTCTGTGTCCACTGGTAGAGGTGATAACTCTGGTTTGTGTTTCTTCCTTGTAAACCTGATTGCAATATCCAGAGAGAAAGAAAATCTTACAGTGGCAACCATCACCATTAGACTCTTGGAGCCAAAGATTTCCAGGTGGAGTTAGATGCATGAATAGGTTGAAATCACAGCCCTGTCTTTTTAAGGGGTGATAGCAGAGTTTAGAAATTGTCTGAAGTCTCAAGTGATGTCTCTGTGGCTCTTACAGAAGATGCTGTGAATATGTTGTTATTGGTTGTCCAAACAAAAAAAATTAAAACATAAAGAATACAAACAAACAAAAAGAATACAGGCAAAAACCTCTTGGCATATATAAGCCAGAAATGTGCCTGAATTGTTTAATTCTACATTTAACAGGTTCTGTGATTCCATGCTTATTAAGATTTCTTATTTTTGCAACTACTGGTCAAAGAAAATGGAGCCCCTTGTCCCTGCCCTTTATCCATCTTAAGAGCAAGAAGGCGTGGCCCATGCTATTGATGAGGTCCATGTGATATTGGAGTCTAGGGTTCTGCCAGGAAGGGAGTCGCCACATGGGGTGGGGTCATTTCACTGTCTCCTCTGGGCCCCTTCATCGCACTCTGGGGGCGTTTTTCTCCTGTGGAGCAAGCAGGGACCCTGAGACAGTGGGCTGGAGCTGTCCTGAGTCCTGTCCTTTAGGGGACATTTTCTGTCTTACCCATCCCATCCTGAAGGAAAATGGGAACCCAGCTATGGAAATCTATGTAGAATTGGACATTTCTTCCAGCCACTGGCCTACAGGCAAATACTTCTGCTTTTGAGGTTGTCAAGACTTCCTTGATGCCCAGCCGTTCTCAAACCAGGGTGTTTTCACTTATTACCTTTGCCAACCCCGGAGGAGCCAGAGCTGGGGTGGGGTGGGTCAGGGGCTGTCGGTAGATTTGGGCTTCCCTGTTTCTCCAGATCCTTCTGCTTCTTGGTGTTCGTCTGTCTGATACGCTGGTTCTTGTAGCCTCCTTGGCCCTGTCGCCGACCTCAGGCCCCACAGCTCACTTCTTTGGTCTCCTCTTATTTTCCGGCTCTTTCAGAGACTGGTGGGCTACTGCTAACTCTTGGCCTGAATGGCTTGACACTGTCCTACTTGCGTGTGGCTTTGCACAGGCTTTTCTGGTGGGGCCATCCACCAGGCATGTGAGAAACTGGGCTTCTTTGTTTTCTGAATGAGCTGGACTCAGTAAGGTATGATGTAGGCACAGCTTTACTTCCTCCAAACTCATGTCTGATAGCTCCTTCCTGCCCCTGTTCCAAGGCTTCTCGGGCACCAGACTTTCCCCATCACTTCCAGGTACAATGAACAGTCTCATTTCGAAGTATTGAGAGGTCCAGAGAGGTAGAGTTTTTAAAAGCCCATTTTTCACCCTGTTTCAAGACTCTGCAACCAGAGCCAGTGTCGCCGTTGGAAACGTCTCTGGACCATGGCTGGCTCCCAGCCTCAGAGGCTTGCATGCCCGCTGCTCTCCTTACCACTCACCTCTGCCTCTGGTTCTCCAGGGTTGGAGCAGGAAGACAGGGCAGCAAGGGCTAGTAACAGGGTTACTTGATCGTGCATGATGATTAGGTGTCAGATTCCCCTCTGTGAAGCTAAGGTCTAAAAGCTGCCCCTTCTTTGTGGAATGCATGGGAGGGTGCCAAAGGGCTCTTGCAGGGACATTGCTCCACAGTTCTCCATGGCAGGGTGACATCCTTGTGTGTGTCTTCTTATGGCATCCTTCCCCTAGCTTCACCCATCCTCTTTATCTCAGGGCTGACTCACCCCTGCAAGCCCAGCCACGTGCCATGGGTTCCTGGGTACAAGGACATGCCCAGGCCCTCTCACCTCACCATGGAAAGAAGCTGAGTGTGCTCCCCCAGTGGCCTCTCCTTACCTGTCTTTAAACTTCTCTACCTGGAAGACAGTCACTAGCCCTTGTGCCCTGGTAGCTCAGAACCCTAGGGGACACCTTGGAGGCAGCTGAAGTGGTTTCTTTGAAGCTTCCCTCACTGGCCTTGACGTTGGTGCATCTGCACATGTATGTGATATTTCCCTGCCTACTTCCCCTTTCCTTTCTTTCCCTGGGGTGGAGAGAGGTGTTGCAAAACCTTTGAAACTTTCTCTGAAGGAATGCCAGGTGTCTGGTCTCTTCTATCAGCGTCGGTACATAAGAGCTAATCGTGCAGATATCTTCCAACTCCTCCTTTGGTTGATTAAAATTGCAGGAGGATTTATACCATGCAGAAACCAGCAAGCCCTACACATCCACCCTGCTCCTGTCTGCGATCCCGGGAGCTGGATACTCAGCATTGACCAGTTTCTGACATGTGCCCACTTGAGGTTGGGAAGGCAGAGGGGCAGGGACTTGCTGCTGTTGTATAGGTCACTCCTTAGAGAGCTGTGCATGGTTGTGTGGGCTTCTTTATTAGAGAGCATGCACCCCTGCCATGCTCTGTGCTCTGTTCTGACCATCAGCCGATGGCAGGAAACCTCCCACTTTGCTCTCAGTTACTTATGTGGCCTTTGCGGTGTATCAGTGCTGTGCCTGGTGTTTCTTTCATGATATTATTCCCTGTTTTCTGGGTTAGGAAACTAAGACTCTGAGAAGGTGGACTTGTTCAGGGCCACGTGGATGATCACTGCTAGCCTCCATGGCTATATCCTGCTGCCTGCGCCTCCATGCCTGTGACCCTTTCTGCAGGGATCACTGAGCCAGTCACATAATCTGGCTGCTGACTCTGGGAATGGGGCATGGGGCTCAGGAATTCCTCAGCGATTCTGATGCAGGTGGCTCATGCATCATATGGTTGGAAATCACCTCTGCATCCTGGCAGGGACTGGAGTCTTGGGGTTCTGGGAGAAAATGGGTGGTTTTTAGAGGGAGGCTCTCCTCCTTCCTGTGCTAGAGCAAGGTCAGGCTTACAGTCCTTGCTATGTGTAGAGGTCATGGCTGGCCCAAGATCAGGGCTCTCCTTAACTCCATCTGGGGAGCCCAGTGCCTTTGGTCTGCTGAGACCCACCTCCACACAACCTGAGCACATAATGCTGTCAATTTCTGCTGGATTGCTTTGTGCTTATTAACGATCTCTCAGTTCTTTCCCACACAATTGACTTTAAGTCCACAGATTGTAAATGTTAATTATATCACATAATTTCTGAATTGTGTGATTTTATAATTCTGGGTTCTATTGGCAGTTCTGGTAATTTACTCTGTGCACATTCAACTTGCCCAGTTGGCGTGTGCTCTGTGACATGCTGTCTGGGTTCCCTTCGGGAGGGAAGGACTTATTCCCTCAGAGGCTGGGAGTATGGCTGGAAGATGCCTCAGTTGTCAGCCCTCTTTGGGACATGCCTGCTGTGCCTCCTTGACATCCTGCAACCAATGACTCATCAATGCAGGAGTGTCAGTCAGGGTGCTCCAGAAAGATCCAATAGGATGGATGTAGACAGATCTCTCTCCCTCTGTCTTTCTCTCTCCATATATATGTGTGTGTATGTACAAATATATATAGATATCTCTATTTCCAATTCCTTAAAATAAATCGTATTACACCTATCTGTGTCCACACATAAATGTACACACACGTGTGTTTATATGTATATAGATGTAGAGATAGATAAAATGAGATATCTATGTATGGATGTATATGTGTGTAAATACAGACAGATAAACCAATTTCTTAAAAATACATCTCATTATATTGATCTATGTTTATAACTATGTGCATATGTGTATATACATGTATATGTATACCGATTCAGATGGATGATAGATATAATGAGATGTATTTTAAGGAATTGGTTTATGCAATTGTAGACTGGCAAGTCTGAAATTGGGAAGGCAGGCCAGTAATGATTTTTCCTTCCGAGGAAAGTTCTCCAGATTGAGCCTGGTGCAGCAAGAAGAAAGAAGAAGATATTACCATTAAAAAGAGCAGCCAAGTTCTCCTTGATAAGAGGAAGCCCTGGGAAGTTGGTGTCTGCTCAATTCCCTACACAAGGGTCTCGGTGCTTTTTGGGGAGGCTGCCTTTTGTTTTCAGAAAATGCAGATAGATGTGACTGAGTTGAAGGTGGGTGGTGTGATATCTGAGTCTTCCTGGGGTTGGTCCGCCCCATGCCTTAAACACCAGTGTGGGGAACCTGTCTTGGGAGGTAAACCTCTTCCAGCTCAGCCTGAAACCCACCATGTTCTTCAGTCTTCTCAAGAGGGGCATCTTGGCTGGGTGAGATTTTTCAGAGGTTAATTCAGAGATTGGTTGCCAAAACTTAGCATTTCAGAGATGTCCGGGAAATGAAGGAATTGTCCAGAGAAACTGGGAGGCATTACAACAAATATTAGCTTGCATGTATCCATGTAGGTGAATTTTTGTCATCAGGACAGAGGATTAGTTCTGTCAAGTAATGAAGTGTCACACTGTTGGGCTTACAAAGGTAAGTCTTTCCCTCTCTTCCTGGGCTTTGACTCAGTGAATATCGCCGGATCACGAGAGAGAGGGCCCTGTGGTGGAGACGACCACAGAAAGTGCCTCCTCTTTGCTTTCTCTGCTGTTGAACCAGCATGTGACTTTCTCTGTACTTAGCAGACAGTATGGTCCTGGGGAATACATAGAGGCTGGGTTTGAATTCCGAGTTTGAATTTTTGTTCGTTTGCTTACCCTATCTGTGATCTTTGCATGCCTGACTAAGCAGAGCTCCCGAGCTTTCGTTCAACTTGACCAGCCTCACAGGCCAGGGGTCCAAGGATGTATCTGCTCATTCTTGGGGCTGAAAACAGAACTCCCTATCTTCATGGAAACCCACCTTTCCCACCTTTCCATCCTGCTCTCCTCTCTTCCCTGCTCCTTCTGTGCTTAATTGGCCACCAGGTTGTGACACATCTTCTCATCTCCACCCTGTCTCCTGCATTCCTAGGCTTCCCGCCTTCATTAGAAATGAGAGTGGAATAATCACCTTTCAAGCTCTCTCAATGAATGGACCTAGTGATTAACACCATGGAAGGCTCTGCCTGCACCTTGCATTGCTGAACAAAGCTGTTACCACCATGCAGAAGAAGCACAGTAGCCTTGCTGGGTTCACTGGGTTTGTGATGAGCTTATTTTTTTTACAAAGTATTAAGATCTGTCTATTACAAAAAGAGATTCCCCCCCCATCCCCCACCAATTTTTATATAGAGAGGATCTGGTCCGGGGATTGCAAAACCTGTTTGGATTCCAGAAAACTAGGCCAGCAAAGAAAATTCTAGTACTTAATCGTGCCTTTCTCAGTAAGAGAAAAAAAGTGCTGAATAAACCTTATAATGCAACTCATGAATGCTGCAAACTGAAAACTCAATGACATTTCAAGCAAGGAAAGAACCCCCTCATGGTGTGTTGGCTCACCAGGCAGGTGTATGGGAGACCAGAGACAGCAAGGTTCCGCCCTCCAGGAAGCCTCTGGCCTCCAGGTGCGGACCCTCTCCCCATGTCACTAAGAAGCCTTTCCATCTCTCTCCATTCTTTCAAGATCAGTCTCCATCTTAAATCCCCACACTGCCTCTGGAAAGTCTTGGTGTTCTTTAGGAGCAGAACACTTCAGAGCCAGCCCCCCACCCTGCTCTGCATCTGCTCTGAGGTGGCCCCAGCAGGAGTACCAGTCCTGGACCCTGACTAAGCAGAGCTCCTGAGCTTTCGTTCAGCTTGACCAGCCTTACAGGCCTGGGGTCCAAGGATGTATCTGTTCATTCTTGGGGCTGAAACAGAACTCCCTATCTTCATGGAGACCCGCCTTTTCCACCTTTCCATCCTGCTCTCCTCTCTTCCCTGCTCCTCCTGTGCTTAATTGGCCACCAGGTTGTGACACGTCTTCTCATCTCCACCCTGTCTCCTGCATTCCTAGGCTTCCCACCTTCATTACCTTCGGCTGGACCATGGCAGCCATCCTGGGACTGGCCTCTCTGCCTCTGGCCTTTCCTCCCTGCCACATGAATCTTCCCTTGACCACATGAATCTTCCCAACGGCCTCATTGGGAAACTTTGCTCGACAGGCGCTCCAAAAACTTCAGCTATTTTCACAGCAAGGTTCAGATTTCCTGGCCTGAGAGTCTAGACTCTCCCCATGGACTGGCCCCTTGAGATTCACACAAACGATCATAGTCCAACCAATGCACCCGCCGTCCGCCTCTTGCCTTGGGCTCTCCCGCTTCTTCATTTTTCTGGAATTTATGCCTGAGAGATCTGTCTGGTTTCTCTCCACCCTCTCTGTTCCATGCCATCGTGAAAAACTCTTCAGCTCTTTTTTTGCTTTGGAAATCCCTTTTCAACCATCTCAGGAGATGGCCAGGATGACAGAATCATTTTTACAGTTTTGACAAGGGGCATCTATTGAATGGTCTCATTGACTTCTCACACAAAGTAGCCATGTTGGCTCCCTGTACAGAGTCTTCTGCAAGCTGCACATTTCTGCTTTGCTTAAATTAACCTTTCTGTCTGGATTGCCCTCCTCTCTGATGTTCATATAAGTTCTTATTTTTCATGATCTGGGTTCTGCTATTCAAGGCTGAAATGCCTCTTTTCCTCTCCTTTAAATAATTCTAGTTCTTCTGATTAGAGCAGCTATTGTGGCCCTTCCCTCTCTATCGCAAAACCTGGGTCTGTTGTTTTCCTCTTCTGCAAGGCATGTAGGCTCTTTGGGAGTGAGAGACACACCTTGGAATTTTTCTGTCCCATATGGCCCCATCCACAGCTCTGTGCATGGGGTGAGTTCATACTTGTTAAAGGATGCATTGATGGTGGAATGCATGGAAAATTCTATATAGATGCAGTGTGTACCTGGGAGGCTTCACAGGTTAATGGGGAGGCATATTGTCAACTTCAGGTCCTGACTGTTGGGGAAGCATGTTTGTGGCAGGGCTCATGATTTCTATTTAAATATCAAGGATGATTTTTAAATTTTTATTTCCCAATTGTGTCCAGTACAAATGAGGTGATCTTTGTGCAATCCTCATAAACCAGCCAAAGCTCAGTGGAAATGGAAAAGCTGGTTTCAGTGCTCCTGGTGGCTCAGTACTCATCACTGAAACCCTAAAGTGTTTTGGCAAACCCAATGTGCATAGAACTATTTTCACGATGAGCTCAAGGTTCTTTGAAATTCCCCACCCTTAAAGAGTACAAGGAAACATTTTCCTGTTGGTATTCTCTAAGAATTTGACAAGTTTTTTTTTTTTTCTTTTTTACAACAGTGTGATATACAGAATTAAGAATCTGAAATTTTTTTCTTCTTTTTTCTTTCTGCTTTTAATGCTGCTTGATTTTTCTTAGGAAAGGTTCTCACCTCTCTCTAGCTGCCTCTCTGTACTGTATCTGTCTCCTCCAAGTATCATAGAGATGCTGAAAGAATAAATTTCATCTTAAAAATGATAACCTGTAATAAAGTCTCTTACATGTGGTCTCTTTATCAATGTCACTTGTCATTTTTCTTCTATTATAGGTTATTTTGCCCTCAGAAATTTTGCTTTATCTAAAATACTGAGATGTTAATATGATATTAACTGGCAATTGGGTATTTTATATACAACTTCAGAAGCAATTACATATTTTTTTTCTGTGCAGTATCGTTCATTTGAAAATATGAAACACCTCATGGCAAAGATGGTTATCTATGCATTTGCTTCTTCAAGATTTGAACTTGTAATTATATCAAGACAAACATTCATTTTGAAGATCAAATTTGCTTCTAAAACAGACTTCAAAATTATGTTCTCAAAGATATGTTGTGTTTGGTGAACTTTCTTAGAAATACATAATGCTTCTTTAATCTGTGGCTTGCTTTTCAGTTGTCTGCTCTTATAAAATGACTAAATACTTGTTTTTCCAGTTGAGCTTAAGGAAAAAAAGATTCTTGGTAAATGTGTTTTCTTGAACAGAAGGCTCAGTGTAAAGCAGGAGAGAAGTCATATTTGTAATTGCCTTTACTTTCTTGATGTCATCCGTCTTTCAAATACAGTCTGTTTTCCTTCAAATCTCTCATTTTTATGGGGGACCCCGGCAGACCCTGGTTCCCACACTGAGGGGTATGGTGCTGTTTTGCTGCTGTGTGTTTTATTCTGGTGGAATCTGGCAGCCACATCTTCAACTCTGAGATCAGCTTGAAAGCCTTCACATGCAAAACGACAAGGCTGAGAAAGAACTGGAAGTTCACTTGGTCCAAGAACATCTTGGGCTTTACAGACTGGTGCCCACAGGGACATTAATAATGGTGTTTGTTTCACTATCTCTTGACAAAAAAAAAAAAAAAAAGAAAAAAAAAAAAGGAAGACGTGTTGGGGAGAAAGATTGATTGAGTGTCATGGATGGCAGAAAGGTTAACCCTCCAAAAGAAAATGAAATGAAACCAAACCGTAATAACCAGATGAAATAAGACTGACAAGAAGTGTATGGTCACGGCCAATGCATGGCTCAGACATCATTCACGGAGACTCTTGAGATTTTCTTCCAGCAAAACTGCACCTTGATGGTTTAAATGTTCAACATTTCTCTATGAGTTAGAGTGAAAGGGGGCTCTTTAGGGAATTCTGTAAGATTCTAAGGATTGCCTCACTGAGTTCTAAAGTATAGCAGAGTTAGCAGTACAGTAATTTACACAAGAAAGACACACACACACACACACACACACACACAGTGTGAAGGGAGATGACAATAAACAACCCACATTTGGGGCTATTAATTAGGCTTAGGAAGCAAAATTGTTCAAATGGAGTAATTGAAGAGCACCCAAGCCTGCCACTTTTCCAGATTTGGAACTTTGCCTTCCTGGCTTCTCCTCTCATCACGGGGACTCAGTGCCTAGGAGAGCAGCTGCTTATGCTGGCTTCACAGCGTTGCTCTGAACACACTCTCCTTATCAACAGGCCCCTTGGTTTCTCTTTGGCTTCTGGAGCACATGTGTGCTGGAGCCGGCTCCTCCCAACTCTCTAGAGCTGACAGTGATGCATCAGAGCACATCTTTTCCCAACTCGGTGTTCAGAGACTCCTCTGGGTTCCTTGCAATTGCCCATGATGGGCATATTGACTCCATAGTAATTACCAAGTGCTTCAAATGAGGAGTTTCCCTGTGAGAGCTGGTTGTTGAAGGTCTAGCAGCACACCCCTTCTGGACAGTGGGGTCCCACCTTCGTGCCAGAACTGGCCCCACCATTATGCTGTGCACCATGGCCTTTCCTCTACCTCCTCCCCAGACAGTAATGTCCTTAGGTCCCCTGGCTGTAGAGCCTCTGTCTCCACGACTCCACTGGCTCCCTTTACCCTGTCTATAAACATACCTTTTTTTCTCATCCTTCAAACAGACTGAACAAATAAGATAAACCTTCTTTTCCTTGGTTTGTCTGCCTTGAGTGCAGGACTGATGCCCCGTGCACTGGTGCCTCCCTAACTACCAGTAATTTCTAAAACACAGTAAATGCCCAGCAAATGTTGGTGTGGGTAAAGCATTAGTGCTTTTCATTTTCATTGTTTTTTGTTTTTGTTTTTTTATTTTGGAGGAGTCTCACTCTGTCCCCCAGGCTGGAGTGCAGTGGTACGTATCAGCCCACAGCAGCCTCTGCCTCCTGGGTTCAAGTGAATCGCCAGCCTCAGCCTCCCAAGTAGCTGGGATTACAGGCGCCTGCCACCATGCCTAGCTAATTTTTGTATTTTTAGTAGCGATGGAGTTTCACCATGTTGGCCAGGCTGGCCTTGAATGCCTGACCTCAAGTGATCTGCCCACCTAAGCCTTACAAAGTGCTGGTATTACAGGCATGAGCCACCGTACCCGGTGGCATTAGTGCTTCTCCTTGAACTGCTACTCCCTCCCTATCTTTGTTGATCAACTCCTTCCATGAGTAGCCTACATTGCCCTTTGCATATCCTCCCTGTCTTTCACTACTAAGCCATTTGGAAACCAGCTTACTGCTATCAGGCTCCTGCAACATTTTTAGAGGACAGCAGGAGGTTTTAAGTTGCAGATGGTTGGTTGAATGACTTTCTCCTGCGCATTCATCTCTCTGCAGACAGGACATTGAACTTTTCATCTTACTGAATATCCCTCCTTGGCTTCCATGACTTAGATCTTTCCTAGCTTCCCCCTGATGCTCTGACTGCTCCTCCTTGTGTTCTTGGCTGTTTTCCTTTTCCTTCTCAGTCTGAAAATATGTCAGGCACTGCCTTCGATCCTCTTTGGCCTCTCTAACTTCCACTTAGACTCTTTTGCCCCCTTTACCTTGGACCTTCTAATAAAGAAAAAAGAAAAAGAATTGCAGAATTTCTGTTTTTTAAAAGCTCTCCAGCTGATTGTGATGCTCAACCAGGCTACACTCTAGCATCAGGGGATCAGGCAAGGCAGTGTCAGAGCTGGCATTTGTGGTTGTTTCTTTACAATTCTTTCTCTCTTACTAGACTCCGAACTCATGGTCGAAGTCCATCCTTAGTATTTAGCTCAGTGCTTCACACGTGGATGGAACTCATTTGGGATGGAGAGATGGATAGATGGATGGATGGATAGATGAATACATGGATGGATGGGTGGATACATGGATGGATAGATGGATGGATGGATGCATGAATGATAGATGGATGGATGAATACATGGCTGGCTGGATGAATACACGGATGGGTGGATGGATGGATGCATGAATGATAGATGGATGGATGAATACATGGCTGGCTGGATGAATACACGGATGGGTGGATGGATGAATGCATGAATGCTGGATGGATGGATAAATACATGGATGGATGGATGAATGAATACATGGATGGATGGATGGGCGAACAATTGTATGAATGAGTGGATTTGAAGGGCAGGTTGAATTTAGATCATGGAAGGAGATAAATATCAGTGAAATCTTCCCTTAATTAGAGACAAATCATTCAACATTTCTGAGCTCATACTCTGTGCCTTGTGTGGACATAAAGGTGAAAGACTCTGTCCCTACTGCATGCCTCTTTGGAGAATGCTTCTCCTTCCCTTCCCTCATTTATTTCCTCCACGTTTCCTGCTCTCCTCCCCATTCCCACTTACTGAAATGCCAAGTACCCATCAACTGCTCTGTTGCTGCATTTTTGGTACCTCTCTTGTAACCCTCACCACATTCTGCCTCCACTCACTAATTCAATTAAAAATACAACCCCCCACATCATACTCTTTGTTTATTGAGGGTAGGTGCCATGTCACCTCCAGTACCTGGACAGTCAGCATGTGGATAGACTGAGACAGGCCGCTTATCATGGCAATAGTTATTTAGTTCCTAATTCTTAGGTGTAGTGTTATAAGTATGGAGATCTATGAGCTGAGCTAATTTCCAGCAGATTGTTTTATTTTAAAATTAGACTGAAGAGCATATTCCGCATGTCTGAGTGGATATGGATACAGACGGTAAAAGAGCTGAAACGGGCTTTTTTGAACATGGAGACTAGAGTGCATGGGATACTTTTGCTGCCGGTAATAACAATAACAACAAAAATGGCCCCAATTCAAAATGGTTTAGTTAACGGGGAAAATGCATTTGATGTGCCTAGATGCCCTGTTATGAGATGCCTTCAGAGCTGGTCAGTACTCTTCCCTACCATAAGTAGAAACACAGAGACTTCCCTCCTTTCCTCCAGATATCCAAAGCGTGTCGGTTTTATCCTCAGGTGACCTCTTCTCATGGTCCTGGGATGGCTCTCCTAGTTCCAAGTGCCACACAGACATGACTGCTGTTCTGTGGCCTTTCTTCATCAGCCAGCACTGTTCCTGGAAGTACTCTAGCTCACTCCCTCAGTGTTGGATTGGCCAGAATCATATTATGTGCCCTTCCCTAAACCAATCAGTGGTGAGAAGAAATGGTGCCCAGTGATAGGATTTATACTGGTGTTGGGGCTGGTCATCCTCTGTGGGTCATGCGGGGGCAGGCAGAATGCCCAGGTAAAATTACGTTTCCTTCTATAAGGGAAGAAGGGCAGCCAGTGTGTCTGCTGCCGTTGCCACCTGTGTGGCTATAAATAGAAAAGGCAGGCTCTCTGTGGCTATGTTAACCATGACTGTGGGGATGGATGGTTGCCACTGCTCTGTCCCCGGCATTGCTGGTGGGAGTGGAACCGTCTCCCCAGGCTGCTGTTACTCACCTGAGGTGCAGGGTACTTCCTGGACTGAGGGCAGCTTTTCCGGACCTACTTTTCTTTCTTCACAGTAGCCAATTCTACCTATGGAATATTTACTGCTGCTTACACGTGGTGGCCAGGGAGATCTGTGCATAGAGAGTGGCTCTCTTGTCTAGTGTTTTGGGGAATGAGGAGGGCATTTATTCCTGAATTTAAGAATGCCTTTGCTGGGCATGGTGGCTCACCTCTCTAATCCAAGCACTTGAGGAGGCCGAGGGAGGAGGATTCCTAGAAGCCAGGAGTTCGAGATCAGCCTGGACAACACGGTGAGAGCTCATATCTCCCCCAAAATGTTAGCCAGGCTTAGTGATGCATAGCTCTTATTCCCATAGTCCGAGCTACTCGGGTGGCTTAGGCGGGAGGATCACTTGAGCCAAGGAGGTCCAGGCCGCAGTGAGCTGTACCGGCAACATTACACATCAGCCTGGATGACAGAGAGGACCTTGTATCAAAGAAAAAAGAAAGTAAAAGAGAGAGAGAGAGAAAGAAAAGAAAGAGAAAGAAAAAGGAAAGAAAAAGAAATGAAAGCGAGAAAGAAAAAAAGAAAGGAAAGAAAGAGAAAGAAAAGGAAGAAAAAGGAAAGAAAGAAAGAAAAAGAGAAAGAAAAGAAAGAAAAAGGAAGGAAAGAATGAAAGGAAGGAAGGAAAGAAAAGAAAAGAATAAAGAAAAAAACAACAATGCTTTGCATCTACACCTGGACCATCAGCAACCCCATCTCACTGGACTTGCACCACCTCTCTGGAGTCAGGCCTCTTACCCATAGTTTTCAGATGAGCAAACTGAAGCTGCGAGAGGTTTTGTTGGCTGCTAGTGGGTCAGCACAAACATGGGTCTCCAAGCTCAAGGTTCTTTCTGCCTCACCACGGCTGCTTTGAACATTATGCTTACCCTTCAGGTACCCAGACGTGTTTAGCTTTGGCCCTTTCCAGTCCAGATTTCCTGATGATCCGGCGCCTTCTTCTGCCTCCCCACACAGAACACGAGCCTGCCTGAGTCCCAGGGATGATGTGGTTTGTCCCCCTGGCCAGGGGCAGGGCTGGGAGTCTCTCTGCAGGTCATATGACTCCTTGACCTTGACTTTCTGCCATTGCTGGGCCAGGGGCGATTGAGCTGGGCTGAGCAGCTTGCGCTCTTACCAAAGTTCTCAAACGGCTGTATTTTTTGAGTTCTTGAGTCTGGTTTGCATAATTTTCTGACCTCTTTGCTTTGATGAGGCCAGCTGTTACCTCACGCGGCTGGTAGTGTGCCTTTCTTTGGCAAAGCTTCCCTTCCTGGACTTTGTGACATCTTTTTGGATCCTTTGTGGCTTCTCAGCTGTGTTATGGATAATTTAGGTTGTCAGGTAAATGCCCTCAGGATAAATGAAATATTAATAACGCCATAACACTGATTAAAAAATACCCATCGCACATATTTAAGAGAATCCTCTCTGGGCTTTAAATCAGGCCCAACAATGTCTCAACCATAAGTCAAATTATCCTTTCAGCCTAGTAGAGGTTTTGGCACAAAAATCTACTATAGAATAGCATAGTGTAGGAAATCTTAGTTCACACTTTTAAAACTCTTATTCCCTTTGCAGAAGTTGAAAACCAAATGCTCCTTTAACCACTTATCCATGCAAAACAGCTAACCAAGCAATAGTCAGTATTGGCTTTTGGATTTTTGGGAACACTTTTTAAACTCAGGATTTGTGCAGCTTTGCAAAGCATGATCTACTTCACCGTCACCCCCCACCCCGTCCCCTGAACATCAGGCCACTCAGTGGGCAAGGCCAGCTCCTTGGGCCCATGGATGGCTGGATGGAAAAAGAATACATTACAGTGAAATAAATGCTTTAAAAGCATGTTTAGGATTATAAAATGATTATTCCTTAGTTTTCTTTCCTGATTATAAAGATGAATATTCTTGGTTTAGAAAATTTAGAAAATATACAAAACTCTAATGAAGGAAATAGTTCAACATTTCAGATGCACCTGTAAGTGAGAGGATGCAGTATGTGTCTCTCTGTGCCTGTCTTATTTTGCTTAGCATAAGGTTTTCCAGGTTCATTCATATTGTCATAAATGACAGGATTTCTCCTCTAAACACTGAATAGCATTCCATTGTGCATGCGCACCGCTTTTCTCTATGGACATTTATGCCGATGGACACTTAGGTTGATGCCATGCCTTGGCTGTTCTGAATTGTGCTGCAGTGAACGTGGAAGTACCTCTTTGACATACTGATTTCATTTCCTGTGGATCTATACCCAGAGTGGGATTGCCAGCAATCATATACTATTTTGATTTGTAATACATACAAAATTGATTTGTAAAACATATAGTATTTTGATTTGTAAGTGATCTTTGTGTTCTTGAGGACCCTCCATACTGTTTTCCATAACGGCTGTGCTGATCTACATTCCCTCACAGAGGGCAAGAGTTCCCTGTTTCCACACCCCCACCAACACTTGTGATCTTTTTGATAATGGCGATTTTAACAGGTGTGAGATGACATCACGATTCCTGTTTGCATTTCCTTGATGATTAGTGATGTCGCGCGTAGGGGAACTGGGGAGATGTTGTTGGTGAAAGGACATAAAATTTCAGTTAGACAGGAGTGATTTCAAGAGATCTATGCCTTGAACTTGAATAGACCGTGATCTATTGACCGTAGTTAATACAATGCATTATATTCTTGAAAATCATTTACAGTAGATTTCAAGCATTCTTGCCGAAAGAAAATAAGTGTGAGGTAATGCAGATGGTAATTAGCTTACTTTAGCCATTCCAAAATATATATATATTTCAAAACATAATATTGTACACAGTAAATATATATAACTTTTATTTGTTGGTTTAAAAAATAAATAACTTTAAGAGGATTTAAAAAGAAACAAATAAGAACTCCTATTTCACACTGGAAACCAGACCCAAAGACCATGACTGTTACCGTTGTGATAACCTCTCTCAGGTCTTCCTCTTTCCATTCCTGCCTTCCCTCATTTCTTTCATCCATTTATTATTATTTTTTTTCTTTGTGCAGTTTTGGGATGATATTATGTATGTGGTTTTTTACCCTGATTTTTTTTTTCCCAAGAATGTTATATTGTATTTTCTGTATCACAACAAATGCTTTTCTGTGAGATCTGGGCAATTTGGATTAAATGTCTCTGTGTATAGGTTTGGAAGACTTCAGGAGGAGTTGGCTGTGGGCTTCCTAAGTAGAGTGGAGTGTCAGCTGGCCTGTGGAACCGTTTAGAAATAAATCTTCCCATTACAAATATTGATTTTGATGTAGTATTTAAGACATTTTCTAATTTAAAAATATTTTCAATGGAAACAGAGGCCATTTACAATTTGTCATGTTGTAAAGGTTCTACTAAATATATTTTGGGATTGAATATTTTACTTGGAAACTTGTTTAAGAAATTCCCATATCTAAAAAAAAAAAAAGAAAAAAAAAAGAAAAAGAGACTGGATTTTGGAGCTGTGCTAACAGGCATACTTTAAAAAAGATTTTTTTTCTTTCTATCTTTTTAGCTTGTTAGTGTTCTAAGATTTTAAAAAATACGGATCCTCCTAGCATTTACAAATTAAAAGGGTTGTTTCTTTTCTGGGACTAATTATAGTTCTCAGGATGTTTTCTAAATTCTAAATCCCTCTACCCTGTTTTAAGCAGCAAAAAGTGCTAACAGAATGATCTGGGGAAGCCATTATTACCAAAGCTGGGGGCTGTAAGGAAAAGAAAACATTTTCAAAATATTTTCTGTGCAAAAGCGTGTGTGTGCTTCAGCATGCCAGTTAGGCTTGGCCTTAATTTCACTCTCAATTTTTGCTTCATAATGCTGTGCTTCCCTCAGAGGAGAGGAATGTTGCCCCCTCTTTTTTTTAAAGGGAAGGATTTAAGTTCTTTCCCCTTTTAGGATATTTTAAAATAATGTTTAAGAAATAGGTTTTGTCCCTACATGTACAGTTGATCCTTGGTATTAATATTTGAAAACAAAATAAGATTTAATATTCTTAAACTTATATTCAGGTTATTCCAGGATCTCTGGAGACCCGAGAAAAGCCGTGTTAACCAAAAGCAAGACCAATGACTCACAGAGAAAAAAGATGGCGGAACCAAGGGCAATTAAAGGTAAAACGAACAGAACCCAAATAATCCTACCCTGGCTCATCAAGACTCTTTTTCAAAATGTGAATATGTAAATATTTTGTGTCTTTACTATTTGATGTTTGTGGTTCCAAACCTCCACAGACCATATCTGGATCCTTTGCTGTACTTGGATGACTTATGACTTATGTTGGTTCTACGTGGCACCCTTGACTTCCCCCCAGAGGAGATGTCCTGTTACCCAGCACTGCCTGTTCCTGCCCCTGCAGTGTGGGGATTCTAGAATTGCTGCCTTCTCACTGCTGTGGCCTTCCCAGCCCCTTTTTTCTCTATCACCATCTACTCTCTTCTCCCTTTTCCAGAGGAACCAGAGGCTCGGTGTCCGCAGACTGGTGCTTTTATGATATTTCCAATTTTAGTAAAAACCATTACTACTACATTTGGTTTATAGTCATCTTATGGTTATTTCACCTGCATGCAATTGAAACCTCATTTTAAGGGGCACACCAAGGCAGTGAGTCTTTGTAGTCACAAAACATGCCAAAAAATAAAAATAAAATCCCACTGGAGAAGGAGAAGTTCAGCATCCTTTCTCTAAGGCACGCCCCCGAGGCCAGCCAGGCTGTTAGGACTCCCTCGGAGGAGGAGCACTGAGGGGAACAAGGTTATGGGGGTGCTCTCATGACACTCATGTCGGCCACAGAATGTAAGTGCCCCTCCCCTGCCAGAATGAAGCCAGGATCAGTTCGTAGAAGAAATAACAGTCCATGGAGACTGAGACGTGCCTTGACCAGAGTCAGGGTCCAGTGAGAGATGGTGCAATTAAAATGGATATGGCTCCTGAGGCCATGACCCCACCGTGAGGCCTGTAATCTGTAACAGTTAAGTGATCTTAGTAAGTCCCTCAGTAGAGGTGACTTCCCCTCCCTGTTGTAACAAAGTGCCGTGAACTGGGTAGCTTCAAACAACAGAAATGCATCGTCTCACCTTCAGGAGGCTGGAGGTCCAAGATCAAGGTGTCAGCCCAGGTGGTTCCCTCTGCGGGCTTTGGGGAAAATCCGTTCCAGGCTGCTTTTGTCTTTTCCCTGTGTCTTCACTCCATCGTTCTTCTATTCAGGTCTGTCTTTAAATCATTTTTGTAAGTGCATCAGCCATGTTGGATTAGGTCACTAATGACCTCACTTTAATTTGATTGTCCCTGTAAAGACCCTACCTTTCTATAGTCACATCCAGAGGGACTGGGGTTTAGTATTCCAACACACGAATTGGGGGAGAGAATTGATACAATTCAATCCATAGCTATAAGTGTTTTATTTATTTGGAAAGATGAGCCATTTCCTATGGAAGAAGTCCAGTTTCTTATTTTTAGATAAATGTAGAAGTCCGTTCAGTTTCTCATGCTGTCTTCCATCTCCTGCTGGCACTCCCTGCTTAGCTTTGGAGTGCCGGAGCCAGGGCTGGACTGGGTTAAGGCAAGTGGGGCACAGGACTTTGGGTGGTGCGCCCTTCAGGTGCTGCATGAGCCTGAGAGGGAGAGCCTCCTTAAATCATGGGCCCTACGTTCCTCCCTGCCTCCTTCTTCCTTCTCCATAAGGGAGGCCTCTGCACTAGCCAGGGGCCTGGCATGCTTGGCAGGAATCAGGCCTGTGCAGTTCCTATGGTAGGATTTGCTGGTAAAAGACTGATTTGCCTAATACCTACTCATCCAGGACAAGTGCACCCAGCAACCAATGCATTCAGGGAATAGCTTCATTTCTATGAATCCTAAATTACTTAGAGCCATTTTGTCTAAAATATTTTCACTTCATGACTAGTTAGCTTAAAACTAAAAATTAAATTTCTAAATTAAGGATGTTTTTAGTCAGTTGACAAAGGGCTCTTATGAGAGTCACCAATTTATTTATTGAGAATTCTTTTTCTTAAAAAGTTGCAGCATTTTAATTAGCCAGGCATGGTGGTATATGCCCGTAATCCCAGAAACTCAGGAGGCTGAGGTAGGAGAATTGCCAAAACCCCGGAGGTGGAGGTTGCAGTGAGCCGAGATTGCACCACTGCAATTTCTGTCTCAATCTCTGTCACCCAGCCTGGGTGACAGAGCGAGACTCCCTCTCAAAAAAAAAAAAAAAAAAAAAAGTTGCAACATTTTATACAGAATTGAAATCATCCATTTGAAATATTTTTGCTTTCTTAGTAATAATGATTACCACTTGTTTAGTGTTGATTATGTGTCTAGCATTGAGAGAGGTTTCTTTCTTAGGCATAATTCAATTTAATCCTCACGAAAGCCTGTTGGTGTAGACAGAGATGATCAAGCAATGGTTCAACTTGCATACTGACCAGTTAGAATAGATACAAGCCAATTCTTGCACGGACCCCTTTGTGAATTGCTGAACATCATCTGGAGGTCTTTAAAAATTTTCTATTTTTGCTCCCAGCACCAAATACATGGTGCCTTTGCCAGTACCAACCAATCCTTCAACACTGATACCAACTGCGTGTCCAACGGTTCAGTTCAGTCCTGACACTGACAACCTGAAGTTTGTGTCAAATTCCACAGCTTTAAGGGCTGAGTTCCCCAACTCTGCCCTCACTTCAGATGCCAGTTGCAAGTATTGGGTCCCCAGGTTACCCTACACCCTGTCTGACATGGCTACGACATTGGCGGTTCCCACAACCCCCCCCCCCCCCCCGCTTTTAGGTTCAATAACTTGCTAGAACTCGGGAAAACGCTATGCTCTTATGATTCAGTTTATTGTTAAGGATGTGAATGAACAGCCAGATGAAAAGGAGCACAGGGCAAGGTCTGGAAGGATCCCAAGTACGGGAGCCTCTGTCTCTTTAGCATTGGGGTGCACCAAACTCCTCATACCAATATGCTCACCAGCCCAGAAGCTGTCCTAACCCTGCCAGGGTATTTTATGGAGGTTTTGTTACATAGGCAGGCTTAATTAACTCAATTTCTAGCCCCCCTTCTCTGCTGAGAGGTTGCGAGGTAGGGCTGAAAGTTCTAAGCATCTAATCAAGACTCGCTCTTCCTTGCAATCAGCTGCCACCCTGAAGCTATCCGGGGACTCCCCAACCCGTTGCCTTCTTAGAAGAAAAGATGCTCCCATCACTTGAGAAATTCCAAGAGTTTTAGGAGCTCCATGCCAGAAACAAGAGGCAAGGGCAAATGGATTTCTTATTATACTACAATAATATTATCCCCAGTTTGCAAATGTGTAACTAAGTTTCTTGGAGGATAAAGTGATCATTTCTAGGTTTCCAAGGGGTAAGCGGCAGATCTGGTTTCCACTCCTCACCTGGCTCTGCACCTGTGCTCATACTGAGCACTATCCCTTGCCCAGGGCTCCGCCCTCTTCAGCTGCACTCACCACCATTCCAGACCACACCCCAGGTGCCGGGGCACCCAAAGCTCCTTTCCAACCTTACTGAGCATCTTTTGGGTTGCACCAACCTCTTTCCTGGAGTTCATCTTCTTGGGAAGATCTTGTACGTGTTTCCCTGGGTCTGAAGGAGGAACAGGGAGCACTGCTGAATGGCGTGTGGCCATGTGGATCGGGATGTCCACATGACTGTATGTGTCCCCTGGCCTACAGGACAGAACTCGGGTTGAGAAGGGAGGAAGGGTAGGGTTGGGGGGTGGGGCGGGGATCTGAAATTTCCATCTGTTTTCTTGCACCAGCCCCACAAATAGTTAAGTCTTTTTGTAACCATTTTGCAATACTGCCTCCATAATCACAAATGCTTATTTTCCTTTCTGTCTGTGTATCAGCCCATCTTTTATGCAGTTAGAGCTTAGGTAATCCAAACCAAGTTTGTTTCTATTTAGTAAGATGCTGGCATTTTGAAAACAAAAACAAAGAAGTGACACAGGCAGAATTCTATTAATGTCAAGGACTTTTTATTGTTGTTGTTTAAGATACCCAATAATAAAATATAGCTGAGTCATGAAACACAAAATCATATAGAAGTATATACTTTAGCAAATGAGTTTTTTGCAAGAAACAAGTATTAAATACATGATTTTCCATCAACATAGAGTGAAATTTTGCAAGGGTTCAAAGGCAGGTGAAATAGAAAATAAAAAGGTTCCTACAGTGACATGAAACTATCACCAACTACTAAACATTTTTAGTATGGTGCTAGTTTGTTTTGTTAACCAACTGCTAAATATTTGAAAAATGACCAGGAGGAACACAAAAGTAGGAAGCGCTCTTTAAAAAAATCCTTAAAATGCTTCTGAAATGGTAAAAAAGAACCCAAATGGCTGCAAAAAGAGCAGAGATCCGTGTGGATTGAGGAGGCAGGGTAGGGAGGTGGAGCTGTTATTCTCCTGGTCTTTAGGTCTGTTGGGTTTTCACTGACCTGGTGTGGAGGATGGCAGTGCCATCACGCAGCATGCTGAGTGAATCCTGCTGGTGGGTGATCAGTTGGTGGTGGTGGGCTGAGGAACTAATGTTCCCTTGATCCCTCACGTGGGGGAGCTGGGAGAGGCTTGTTCCTGTTGTTCCTGCTTCCTGCCTTTCACCTTCTTTCCTCCGATCCTCATGCCTCTTGTTCATCAAGGCCCCTTGGTGGCACCCTCTTGTCTCTGCACGAATCAGGTCTCTCTTTCCTCTAGGTATATCCACACATCTCGTTGGGCACCTCCACAAACTGCCTGTTCTCAGGACTGACCACTTCATATCTGTATGAAACACACCTGTTTCCCATCTCAGTCCCCGGAGGATCGGGACTGTGTTGCATCCGAAATCTCTATATTTTCCCTTCCCTGTCATTTTATCCTCGATGCAACCTGAGTACTCAAAACTTCCTTATGAGAAACAAGACACTCAAACACTTGCTCACTAAGTTTATGTCTTGGTTAGTTACAGACCGAGTGGCCACTGTAACTTCTACAATGTTGCTGCGGTCTTGGATATCTAAGGGTGTTGATTCAATTTCATTATTTTTAAAATTCTGGGAAGGCTGGCAGGGCATGATGTGAATTAAGAATTCAATTGCTTCTCGGAAAGGCTCTGAGAATCCCATGGGGGTTTCTGATGGAGGTTTCTTGGTTATCTTTCAGTTTCCCTATGCATTTTGAGGGTAGGATTAGGGTTTGAGATCATGTCTCTTAGGTGAATGGAAATAATATGTCTCTGTGTTGGGATGAAGTTGGCTTCTTCTGAAATGTCCTGAGTCTCCTTTTATCTCTGGCTGGAAGAGTTTTAATGAATATCTCAGTAATCTGATTATGCGGGGCAAAGTGTATGTCATTAATCTATTGTCACAAAAATGCTGTGTAACAAATTCCCCAAATTTCAGTGTCTTCAAGCAGTGAGCACTTATTTAGCCGTCAGCCTGTGTGTTGGCCATTCAGGTTGGCCCTGGCTAGTGGCTGGTCTGGTTGCCT
Source organism: Sapajus apella (assembly GCF_009761245.1). Classification (NCBI taxonomy): domain Eukaryota; kingdom Metazoa; phylum Chordata; class Mammalia; order Primates; family Cebidae; genus Sapajus; species Sapajus apella. Next base: position 7,551,830 of record NW_022436948.1, read on the forward strand.
CCCTCTCATGTCTGGGGTTTTGGTTGTCTGTGGGATGATCAGAGATAGTCTTGGTGCGGTGATTGGGATGGTTGACCCTACGCCAGGTGCCTCTCATCCTCCCGCATGCATCAGGCTATGTTCCCAGGCTGGTGGAAAGTTACCGAAAAGCAAATGGGAACATGTCCTGCCTCCTGAGGCTTCAGCTAGGACCTGACATGCTTGTCTTTCTGCGGTATCCTGTTGGCTGAAGCAGATCATACTGGCAGCCCAAAAATAAGGGTTAGGAAGTAATTCTACCTCTTTACTGGGAGGAACCACAAAGTTATGTGGCAAAAAGCATGGATACAGGAGGGGTTGAGTGTTGGGACCATCTTTGCTGTCATCCATAGTGAAAGTGAAACAAGCTATATACCCTCTCTTTTCCGTGTCTCTAGAACACTAACGGGGTGTTTCAATGACCTGTATGTGCAATAAACTAACCTAGTAGTTCAGCACAACAACCCATTTATTATTGGTCACAGTCCTGTGGGCTGACTGGACTCAGCTGGAAGCTGCCTCCCTGGTGTTGGCAGGGGCCATGGTCATCTGAGAGATGGTTCTCTGGACTGTCCAGGACAGCTTCCTCCCAGGCCTGGCATTGGTGCTGGCTGCCCGCTGGGCACTCGATCCTCTGCCATGTGCTGTGCTGCTGAGGGTATGGGGACTTGGTTTCAGGAAGCAGGAAGGGGAAGCTCCCAATTCCAGGCCTGGGCCTGGGGCTCCTGAAACATTCCCATTGCTGTGTTCTCCAGGTCAGAGGCAGCACAGGTCAGCCTGGGTGTGAGGGGAAGGGGACGAGCTTCAACCCCTGGTATGAGCGGCAGCATGTGTGTGCAGGCAGGGAGGAACTGTGCAGAGTGAACTAGCCCGGAGGGACTGCCCAGACAAATGGAAACAGCCGTGTGCTCCCCAGGGCAGGGTCATGCAATGGGAGGCCCTCCCTTTGTCAGGACAACTTGTGGATGCTGAGTTACCGGGCTGAATGATCCCAGGACCAAAGTGCTGTTTTCCTGGGGCACCTACTGCTCTTAGGAGAAGGAGAATTGAGGATTCCTGTGCTCCCAGAAACTTTCAGCCAAGCCCTATCTTCTCCCAGCCTCTCCTCCCATGATAGCACCAGCAGCCTGGGTCCCCTTCATCTGCTTCCTGGTTCAATTTCAGGACTGTACTCCACTCCCTTTGCATTTTCATAAGTATCATCCCCCAGAGGGACTTACTTTAGGACTTGGGGGGAAAAGTACATATTTTCCAAGACCTAGACATTTGGCTATAGAAAAAAATAATGCCTAAGGTTCCCAGCATCGTCTTCTTGGCCAGCCAAGCTCTCCCAATCTTGGGAGGCCTCCAGGGAGACCTTTCAGGAGGACAGACTCGGAGCACACCAGGCGTGAGAGGCGGTCGGGTTGGAAGTGGGTGTGTCTGTACCGTGAGGGGTCGGAAGGGCGGGCTGTGAACGTGGTGAGGGCTCCCGTGGGAGCTTTCCCACTGGAGTCGTGTGCTCCATAGCAGATTCAAAAGACAGCTTTTGAAAATGTCTGTAATCATATTGTTTATTTTTATTTTGTGTTTATTACTGCAAAGAGCCATTGTAAAGAAGAAAAACAAAAAATACAGGTGATAAAAAGCAAATGATGGCATCTAAAAATGTAAATTAAAAAAGATATCTTTAGTGCCAGAAACAACTGATGGCTTAGCTGATTCACAGAGCACCAGATACTGGCTGGGGACCAGTTACTAGAGGCTGGAGCCTGGAAGGCAGGGCCCCATGATGGGAGAGGTCAGCCTAGAATCCGGCTACGGTCAGAACCATGCATGACCAAGCGTCCAGGGAGGCCGGGCAGCAGGTGTCAGCGGTGGGAAGGTGAGGGGAAGAGATACTCCTCTCTTCTCTCACCCCTGCTCTCCAGAAGGGGCCACGTCAACCAACTCTGACAGCTGGCCATGAGGCCAGGTGCCCTGCTGAGTCCATCTGTAGAGGTCAGCCTCGGGGGCTGGGACAGCACGGGGAGGCTGGAGACTGGCTTGGTGGAAGGGGAGGGGCACAGACAGTGGTCAGAACACGCCAATTTATAATCCGAATAAAGGAATATATATTGGATGAAGTATTTATTTCTGGAAAATTCCTGGAGTATGGGCACCTTTAAATTTAATTTATTTAAGGCATGTTTTAAAATGTCCCTTCAAAATATGGGTTGATACCTGCTAATTAAGTCAGACCAAAATTTTTTATGGGCTCTGGAGTCAGATAGGCTGATCTGATTTGAATTTTGGTTCGGTTGCTTATTAACCAGGTGATCCTGGACAAATCAGTAACCTTTATGAGTCTCGAAGTCCTCATCTGGACAGTGGGAATGACAGCTGTCAGCATTGTGGTCGGAATGAAATGAGAAAATGTGTGTGGAGTCCTTAGCAGTCAACGAACTGGCACTGAGATACTCAATGAACAGTAGCTGTGTCGTTTACTAAGAACTTAATAATGAAGCCGAAAAGGATGTGCAGATGGCATTAGTTATAATGAGATTTCAAAGTCCTGCTTTCTCAGTGTAATGGGAAGTATGCCACATTTTAGTCTCATGTCTTTCTTTAATAGATCCCTCATTAGATGCTGCCCATGTGGAAGGATATGTGGATACTGCATTCGATGTGGGTCAGCTTGAGCTAGATTTTTTTGGCCTTGTTGGACTGGGGTTCTCTTGGGCTCAATCTAAGTGATTTTACCAATGGAAGGGCAGTGAGTTATCCAGTCACCTCATGGACCACACATACCTGGAGGATGCCTTTAAGCAAACATTCTTAATGCAAAGTTATGATTCTTTTGTCACTGGTGAATCGTGTCCAGTCCTGCTAGAACGTAAAACAAAGAAATGTAGTTTTTTATTATTATTTATGTTGTTCCTTTTGTCTTCTAGCTGTCAAGTTCTGAACAGCTGGTAGATGGACTGGCTTATTGAAGGACATGATTCAGACTGTCCCGGACCCAGCAGCTCATATCAAGGTAAGTCCCGCCTTGGCCGGGAAGCCAGTTCTGGCTTCCTCTATGCCTAGATTTTCATGGATACCTGCCCACATGTCAGTCAATTAGGGGCCAGTCAACACAGCCCAGGAGCTAAGAAAACGGTTTTTACTTTTATAAACGGTTGAAAAAGAAGTCAAAAGAAGTGTATTTCATAACATGTGTAAATTACATGAAATTTACATTTCAGTGTCCATTAAGAAAGCTTTATTGGAACACAGCCCCATGCATGCATTTCCATATCATCTGTGGCTGCCTTCACTGTAGAATGGCATGGTTGAGTAGGTTCGACAAAGCCCATATGGCCTGCCTGCTGGAAATATTTACTGTCTGGACCTTTTCAGAAAAAGTTTGCTGGATTAATATATGAAATCACATCCAGATTCTTCTAACTTCTGTTTTAATTCCATCTCCTTTATACTTGCCTGGGGTTAGTGAGGAGGAGATCAAGAGGGTGAATGGTTGGATTTCCGATGTAGGAACGTTGTTTTATCTGGGCTCGTTGACACTCAGCAGCCTGTCACCTCACACCTGCCCTGGCTGCTTTCTGACCTGCGCTTCCTGAGGCTGTGGAGGTGAGAAGGTGAGGAAGTGAGACTTGTGTCAAAGAGGTCCCTGAGAGGACTCTGGCCCATTTATTTTGACGCTACATATACGTGTGGGTAATAGCTACAGGGAGGAAATGAGATGGTAGTTTTCATATACTTGACACAAATAAAGACTGCAGAAAAAATTGGGGCTTACGCTACCTTGTCCAAATAGGCTGTCTACACCTGTTCTGGTTCAACTATATCTATGCTGGCCAAAGTAATTGACTGCACAGCCAGTTCTTCACTTTCCCCATATTAATTCATTTTCCTTAAGTGGTGTGGTTGGTTTTACTAATTTATATTCCTTGCCTAAAACATTTGTTGAAAATGGAAAGTGGCTTATAATTGAAAGTTTGTGGTAATGAAAAATGTACCTCTTTTTGAATAAAGTATAAAATGCCTTTCAAAATCGCACACACACAGTTACACATGGACACACACACATTTTAAAACAATACATTTGGTGAGGCATTCTGGGCCATGTGCAGCTCACATGCATACACATTTACTTTCTTTGAAAATGGAATTGGAAGCAATAATAATTTCAGTGCATTCCTTGAGCTTTGTGGGTGCTCCTGCAGTTTCAGAGATTGGGTTGTTGACGATTCTAAATTTTGCCCAGGGTCACAGAGGAGCAGATGCTTATGGGGACATATAATTTGATTTCTGAGTGGTATTTCATTGGGCTGTGACAATTGTGTTTCCAAAAAAATGCAAGTGGGATATCTCTTGTGGATGTGATTAGTTTCTTCAGAAGTGTTGGTAATATATTTGATCAGTATGTCTATGCCACTACACGCGTAAAGTGGAGAAAGATTTTCTTTGATTTTTAGTGTCTGCTAACCATGAAGCTACATGAGGCAAAGAAAAGCTCATGGGGCATTGAGACAATAAATATCTTCTGTAGTTCAGAACGTGAGGGACAGCAACTGAAATTCATTTTATTGGCATTCCACACCACTGCTCCAGGCGACCAGAAGGAAATGATGAAGTCAGCAAGAAAGTATTACAGGTTTAAAAAAATAATTCATAAAGCTGAAACAATTCTATGCAAACCTGAAAACACCATCTTTGAACGTAGAGCTTGGTAGAAATATTCTGTATTTGATTTCAGGAATGAACTGTTTTCGGCTCTGATTTATCTTATTGTCATCATATTGGTTGATGTCAATACAAAGTGAAAGATAATTTTGAGAAATCGTAACTCTGAGAGTTTTTTAAAAATAAATTTCACCCCAAATGGCTTCTCTGTGTTTGGAGACATGAACTGGCAATGAGAAGTGTGGTTACTAATAGCTGATATTGACTGTGAGGTAGAATCATGTTGAAGATGTTTATTTCCTTTATAAACCTGTCAAAATTCTACCTATTAGAATTCGAACAATTATTTTCGTAATTATTTTTTTCATATGAAATTGGGGTTCTTGACAACAAAGTTGGGAGAATAATTTTCTTCCACCAATTCATTAAAGTGCCTGATGTTGGCGTTTATGAAGTAAAATGTCATGTGCCAGAAGTTTCTGGCTTTGGGCTGTGGAGTGCTGCTGTTATTTCTGGGAAGGGAGTTCATATAAATCGCACATGAATGATTCCTCTTGATGTGTTAACATATATAGTGGAAGATTTCGTTTTTGGTTAATTGCTACTAAAATGTTTTTGTTACCTGAGAAGGACTTGAGTTTTCCACAGAAGTGACTTAACACTGTAGGTGTGATGCCCGTGAAGACTCTGTGTGTCTTCACAGTCCTGTCTGCAGGCCGTCCTTGAGAAGAGGAACATTCCTTTCATCTTAGAGAAATTCACTCTGCACAATTCATGATGACTCTTTTCTGCCAGAACAAATGGCTTTTACCCTTTTATATGTTTAAGGAGCTAGAAACAATAAAAAAGAAGGAGGGATGGTTGATAACTGTGGAATATAAAATATTCTTGATCTAAATAGTGCAAGAATTGTGGCAGTTCGTTTACAAACAAAAGGAGCAGAATGTTTACTTTAGCTGCTTCTCTGTTGGTGATAATAGTAACTGTCATTAAGGATAATTTGATTTGCCTTACTTTGTAGGCCATTCCAGGTACCTTTATTTATTTATTTATTTACGTACTTACTTACTTAAAGGCATGGTCTCACTCTGTTGATCGGGATAGAGTGCAATGGTATGATTATGGCTCAATGCAGCCTCTGCCTTCCGGGCTGAAGCAATCTTCTTGCCTCAACCTGCTGAGTAGCTGAGACCACAGGTGTGCACTGCCACACCCAGCTGATTTTTTATCTTTTTATAGAGATAAGGTCTCACTCTATTACCCAGGCAGTCCTCCCACCTCAGCCTCCCAAAGTGTTGGGATTACAGGTATGACCAAGAACTTTCTTATAACAGAAATTATGCTAACGTACCATGCAGATGTACCCTTAGCATGTTAGGTGTATATGAAGATACAGCTCTGTGAAGTAGAGCTGTCACAACCAAAGATGCACCTGGACAATTACCCACAGCAGAGAAGAAAAAGACTAGCAAGTCCACTTTATTAGGATCCTATAAAAGTTTTTGTCATTAATTCTAATTCTGATAAAGCATTTTTAAACTCACGTGATTGCATTTCCTAAAAAGCTTTGTCTCTGTAATATTTTCATTTGCTAATACTTGCTGAAGAGGACTAATTCCCCTTGCTGTTCGCCAGCTGCTCTTGTAGAATAATACGCATTTTGAAGCTGGTGGAATGAGGACTGGACTGAGAGGGGAATCATCTGCATGTTAGTTCTGCTCCGTGGTCTCCAGCTGTGTATCCCAGAGATGCAGGTCGTGAAAACCCTCTGAGCTTTGCTTCTTATCTAGTTTCATGTTGTGGATAAGAACACATCTGAATCTGGCTCGATTCAGATCATACTCTGTCGTTTAGTCACTTGGTGATTTTGGACAAGTTCCTTCATTTCTCTGTGCCTTGGTCTCCTTTTATATGAAACAGAAGCACCTAGTTTCGTAGCGTTAGTGGGAGATTAAATGAGTTAGTACACTTTAAACCCCACTGAGTGCTGAACAGTTGTGAGCTGTCACTGTGATCTATAAAGTGAGGGCGGCATACCCATCTTAAAGATAAAATATCATCCTCTCTCTAGTGTCTATAGAGCAACATGGGTGTGTCTTACAAAACAGTGAATGGAGTGAAAAATACAGAAAACAGAACGCTCTCTGTAGCACATGCTACTTACATGCATAAAAAGTTATATGCTGCCCAAGCAACATCATAGGGTTTTCAAGGGTACATACATGCCTAAAACGTATAGATCACATTGGAGTGGGTGCTTGCTTGTGTGGTACGTGCTGGCTAGTTGCTTTGAGAAGTGGTTAGGGGACAAGGGAAAAAATAATTATATGCAAATAGAACAAGTTAATAACAGTGATGCTTTTATGTGGCACAGTGGGTCCTCCATACTGGTAGGAGCATGAGTTTGGACAAGCACTTTTGTACTGGCTTGGTGTTACCTAGTAAAGCTGAAGCTGTGCCTAGCCTGTGAGCCAGCTCGTTTATTCATTCAGGATCTACCTGGGCACCAGGAGGTGTATATGAGTAAAAAACAGAACAACCCAAATGTCCATCTACAGAAAAATGAATAAATAACCTATTGTACCCCACCAATGGAGTACTATACAGCAGTGAAAAATAAACTAAGAGTGTTTCTCTGTAGCCATGTATCAATGTGGATGGTTCTCATACGTGAGTAGAATAAAGTCACAGATTATCTGCAATATGATCCCAAAAATCAGGATTTAAAAGAGGCAGAATTAAAAAGCATATAATTCAGAGAAACATAATATGTGCTGAAAAGAGAAACAAGGACAAAATAAACACATAACTCAGAATTGAGATTACCTTGTTGGGGAGGGGAGTGTTTTGGGGGAAGGGCAGAAGGGGCTCCTGAGGTCCTGGCGCTGACTTTTGTGGACTAGGAAGTGCATGCAAAGGTGTTTGCTTCTTATTCTTTAAATTGCGCAAATAGATTACATATCCTATTTATTTTGTGTGCAATATTTGCAATAAAAAATACTAAAATGAGAGAGAGGAAAAATTAGATGGCTCATAGTGAAGCCATTCTTGGAAGGAAGGTACTTTCTAATTGTAAACCACATTGTACTTCAGCAAATCATCCACACTGAGATCACTTGGTCTGATGCTGTTCTAACTGCATGGAAAGGTGGGAGATATTGCTGCCCAAGTGACTCCCTTGAAGCAGAGGCTGTGCCTGTACCCAGGCTGAGCATGGGCCATTTCCAAGTTGAGCGTGTCCTCCTGCCTTGGCTTTGTGAGTTTTACCAACCCACCCTTTTGTAATGAGGAATGATTTGGAGACTGTTCCTGACTTGGGCTTGTTTACTAATTCAGCAAACATTTAGCAGACCCTCTGTGTACCCACACTGGGGGTTGGGGAGGAGGGAGAGAAGGTATCAAAAACACACAGTGTCTGCCATCCAGAGCATGGGTCACCTGTACTCCACCAGTGGAGTACTATACAGCAGTGAAAAAGAAACTATGAGCATGTATCTGTAGCCATGTATCAATGTGGATGATTCTCATATGTGAGTAGAAAAAAGTCACAGATATCTGCAATATGATTCCACAAATCAAGTCTCAAATACCTGGGACACTGTGAAGCTGCCAGTGAGGCCCAGGGGAGCTGAGGCCCAGTGAGGCTGGGGTCTGGGCAGGATCTCGGGGGCTCCCCATGGTCTGCACCTTGACCTGCCCCACCAGCTGACCCATCACTCCCGTGTTTACAGCACCTGTGTTCAGCAGCCGCTGCTTCTGCCTGTAGACCTCCTGGCAGAGGGTTTTCCTGGGATCACGCTTTGCTGTTTCTTCCAGGTGAAGCAGGCAGATGACCTTTTGGATGCTTGATAAGGCTGGGGGATCTAGGTCCACTCACCTGCAGCAGGCAAGTACAAATGCCTGAAGTTGGACCCTCCATCGACACATCCTCTGTCCTCCAGCCCTTGAAGGGTGTCCAGGCCCAGTTCTGTTGAGCTGATCACTAGATACTGCTCCCTAAGATTTTGTGTGAGGATCAGTCACCAACAACGGATCACGGGCTCAACAAAGTCACTGTTTAGGTTTCTAGTTGCTGTTCACATGTGGGGAAGGACTAAAAAACCAGCTTTCCCAAGATTTGTTTCTAATCATGATTTTCACCGCTTGGGTTCCTTTTCCCTTTAGCGTTTATACTTTTGCTTAGTTTCGTAAGTGTGTTGGGATCAGATGATCTCAGTTTGAAGCCTGGCTCCCCCTGTTACTAGCTGCCTCAGTTTCCTCAGCTGTAAAAGCGGAATAAAATAATGCATCTACCTCATAGAATCGTGAGGAATAAATTAGCTGATGCCTTTAGAGCATTCGAAGCGGTGCCGGGCACACGGTGAGCACTTATCACGTGACATATCGTTAATATAATGTTTACACCACATTAATTATATAACATATTAATATTTTAAAACAATATAGCATGTTGTTAATCCACAATGTTGTATACTAGTATACCATTACATATAGCAGTAGAAGGAGAGAAGGAAGAAGGGGAAATCTTATGGAAAAAATTACATAGACCCAGGGTCAGTACTTCCCAAGAAGTGAAGTGAAGCACTTCTTCCCCACATTGTTCCACAGCTGTCGCTCTGGAAGTAAAGCTAACTCTTTCTGACCTTAAAAGATGCTAAACTTAAACTCTGTGTCTGTTTTATAGACGGAAGAGTCTAAAACAGTTTCAGAAGTAGCAGCATTATGTGCGAGGTCACTGCGAAAACTGAGAGCCCAGCAGATGAGCCAAGCTCTTTTCAATAACACGAAGCAGATGCAGAAAGCGCCCGAATCTGCCTCGCGAGGAAGGGATTAGGCGATGTCTAGGGGCCGGTGGTGATTTATCTCATCGCCATGGTGAAGGGTGGATTTCACTACAGAGCTCCCACCTGGCTGACAATAGACTCATTGAGTTGTAAGCATTTCTCACAGTTTGCAAATCTGATTTATAGTAACTTTGCTTCACAGGAAGGTGGAAAGTTTATCCTTTTGAGAATATATTCAAAAGAGACAGTTTTCTTTCCCTTGCTCAAAGTCTGTCTACTATGAAGCTGATGTAAGTCTTTGATATGCTGCCTATTTTTTCTCAATAAATCAGCTTTGATCAGTTTCCAGCCCGGTTACCACATCCCGATGAGCCCTGAGACTTTGTGGCCATGCATAGCTACTCTTTCATTTTTTGTACTTTAATTTTTTTCTGCAGGATGATGGCATGATGAAATTTCTACAATGAGTATGACTTTGATAATCAGAAAAATAATATCAAGGTATTTGGCTGGGCATGGAGGCTCACGCCTGTAATCCCAGCACTTTGGGAGGTTGAGGCGGGTGGATCACAAGGTTAGAAGTTCAAGACCAGCCTGGCCAAGATGGTGAAACCCCCGTCTCTACTAAAAATGCCAAAAATTAGCTAGGCATGGTGGTGGGCGCCTGTAATCCCAGCTACTCAGGAGGCTGAGGCAGAGAATTGCCTGAACCCAGGAGGCGGAGGTTGCAGTGAGCCGAAATCGCACCTCTGCAGTCCAGCCTGTGTGACAGAGCGAGACTGCGTCTCAAAAACAAAAACAGAACAGGAAAATCAAGATATTTAATATGACAAAATAATGGAGACCCTACCTACAGATTTCTTTACGTGCGTAATCTCGAGCTGGACTGTACCTTCCCTTCTTCTGGCTGGCTTCCTGCACCCCTTGGGGTCGCCGTGCTGGGCACCCTCCAGGGCCAGATTCCAACGCAGAGCTCAGTCCCTGCAGCCTTTGGAGCGGTGTTCAGCATGTGTGCAGCGGGGTTTAGTGAAGTGTTCCCCAGACATGCTGCATAATCCCCCTCAGTCTGGTGGTTCCTCATTACAATTCGGTGAGGCTGATGTGCGAGGGGGGAGGGGGCACCAGCTTAATCAGGAAGTGTAGGTGAGGGTTGGAGGAGATTCACAATCACTTCCCAGGAGAATGGGTAGAAGTTGTACATGGTTAGCCTATGAAGAATATGAAGAGATGATCAAACTCACATCTATAAAACTCCATTGTCACCCGTCAAATCCGCAAAGATTAAAAACCACAATAGAATGTGACAAAATAGTGCTCTCAGATACTTCCTGGAGAAGTATAGATGAGCACAATTGGCTCGCCCCGCTCTGGGGCAGTTTCCCTGAGGAGTTTGTTAAAATACAAATTCCTGTTCTAACCTAAACTTTCTTCTCCGGTAAGTTTGGGTTGGAGCCCAGGGCATTGCAATTTAAGCACCTGAAGTGTTTCTGTGTACCTTGCTCAGATAACTGATAATGATCAGTAATTAATCTAGCCTCAGATAATCGATACCTATTTATAAAAGGAAACGTGTTTTTTGTTGTTGTTGTTGTTATTTGTTTTTGTATGGCTGCTGTGAATATCCTAGTCACACCTCTAAAGGTTTAGAGAACACTATTTGGACTTGGGTTTCAAAACATCAGTAAGTCTCTTTGGCTGCTGTCATAGAGCCCAGAAGAGAAGTGACACTTGTTGCTTCTTCCACCTTACGGGAAATCAACTTAGGAGTTTGAGTCAGCAACTTTTCCTAGGGTTAGCCCATAGCAGTTGAGTGTTTTAGAGACATCAGCAAGGTTGACACCACTGTCTCTGACTTAACTCTGTCTGTGCAGTTGGGGGTTGAGGATCATTCTTCTTGTAGGACTCAGTGTGGGGCCACTGTTGTGGGGGAAGCAGGAATCGGAGGGTGCAGTGGTTCAAGACACTAAATTTACACTTCCCCATGGGGACACCCAACTTTCTCTTACTAGTGAGTAGAACAAGTCCTATTTATGGGTTTTTGCTGGTTTAATCTTCACCTTCTTTTCCTTTTATGTCTTCTTTACCTTCTGATCGTGAAATCCCATGGTATATTGTTATCAAAGAGTGATCATTGATACGAGATCACCCAATTGTGCCCATCTGTACTTGTTCAGGAAGTACAGATAGTGTGATAAAATATCTATGTATTTTGTAGATAACTATATATTTATATATTTTATAGATATCTATATAAGAGTGCTCTCTCTGAGAGCACTATTTTATCACATTCTATTGTGGTTTTTAATCTTTGTGGATTTGATAGGTGACAATGGAGTTTTATAGATGTTAGCATTTGGAAACTTGTGAGTTTGATCATCTCTTCATATTCTTCGTACACTTATCAATAAGTTATGTCAACTCATTTGTGATGTTTTTGGACCCAATTTCAGTGTAAAATTTCAGAATCATTGAGGCTACAGCGTGAACTGAACGGATGATGTTCCTGCCTGCATGGAGCTTACATTCCAGTGGCTGAGATGGAATATACTCAAGGGAATGCTTGCATGTCATGTGGTGCTGGTTGCTATTCTCCAGAACAAAGCAGGGAAGGAAGAGACTGAGGAAGGGAGAGGTGGAATTCTGCACAAAAGGTTGGGGAAGGTCATAGGGAAGAGGTGACATTCAAGCTGAGACTTGAGGGAAGTGGGAGCAGGAACTGTATGATCACACAGGGAAGAGTATTGCAGAGAGAGGGAGCAGCATGTGCAAAGGCCCTTTGGCAGGAGCTTTCTTGGCGTGTTTAAGGAACAGCAAGGAGACTGGGGGCTGGTGTGGAGTGAGTTTAAAGCTGCAGGATGTGAGCTGGAGACATGCTGGTGAGGCTGTGTTGTAGAATTCTGTTGAGCAAGGATAAGGGCATTTCAATTTTATTTTGCAGATGAGGGGAGGAGAACCACTGGAAGATTTATAGCAGATGTGATCTGATTGAATTTTCTTTAAAGCTTTCTTGAAGTATAATTTACATTGGTTGAAGTTTTGAAAGAACCGTGTTGGCTGGTGTGTGGGGAACAGGCTAGAGGGGGACCAAGAGCTGAAACAGGGAAGGCCGATGAGGAGGCCATTGGCAGGCGCCAGGCAGTGAAAGGGGATGTGGTGAGAAATGATCAGATCGGGGATCTGCTTGGAAGGCAGAAAAGACAGTGTTTGCTGATGGATTAGATATGCAGTGTAGGAGAGACGAAGATGACTTCAAAGATTTTGTTCGTAACTGGGCGTATGATGGTACCATTTACGCTAAAAGGGATGTCTGCAGGAGGGGCCAGTTGCAATGGGCAGGAAATCGAAAGTGGGGTTTGGCAGTGTTGAGTTGGAGATGCCTGTTGGATATCCCAGTTGTGATGTTGGATATCCCAGTTGTGATGTTGGATATCCAAGGTCGATATGAGTCTAGAGGTCATGTGAGAGATACACTTGTGAGTCCTGAGCCTAAGGCTGTATCTGAGGCTGAGTGACTAGATGAGATCACCTAGGACCGAGATGCAGAAGAGCTTTAGGGTTGAGCTTTGGGCCCCTCCGATGCATAGATGTTGGAAAGAGGAAGGGAAACTTACAGAGGAGCTGAGAGAGGTGCCCTTGGGGTAGGAGAAGGGCTAAGAAAGTGCTGGCAAGTGAGATGAGGGCTGAGGATTAGCCAGAGCTTTGGCCACATGGACATCATTGTGACCTTCATATGCGTGATTTGCATGGACTGCACTTTGCAGTGAGTTCAAACAACAAAAGCCACTTTGCAGTGAGTTCAAACAACAAAAGCCACTTTCCAGTGAGTTCAAACAACAAAACAGAGAGAGAAGAAGTGCAGACAGCTTATACGCAGGCAACGCTTTTGGCATGATTTAGAAGGTTTAGTGAGTTTCTCAGCAATTTGTATACACTATATTTTAATGACAGCACCTCTCAACTATGTCATATTTGTTGTGCAGATTGTTTTTGACCATTATTCTACTTATTAATTTTTATGATTTTTTTTTTTTTTGAGATAGTCTCGCTCTGTTGCTCAGGCTGGAGTGCAGTGACACAATCTTGGCTAACTGCAACCTCTGCCTCCCGAGTTCAAGCAATTCCCCTCCTCAGTCTCTTGAGTAGCTGGGATTACAGGCGCCTGCGAGCATGCCGGGCTTTTTTTTTTTTTTTTTTTTAAGGAGAGGTAGGGTTTCACCATCTTGGCCAGGCTGGTTTTGAACTCTTAACCTCATGATCCACCCACCTTGGCCTCCCAAAGTGCTGGGGTTATAGGCATGAGCCACCGCACCTTGCCGACGTTCTTTTACAACACCCCATGAGATAAATATTTTTCTTTGATCACACCGATTGATAGTTCTCTTTATTTTTCCCTTAGCTTTTAACTTACAAAGTTTTTATCTATTTTATTCTTTTTACTTTTGTGCATTTCCCAGTATTCTGTGTAACTTGTTTAACAGATATAAAAGAAAATACATCTTATCATAAAAACCACCAACAAAGTCATTCAGCATTCACAGGAGATAAGCATTATGGCTGGTGGCATCCAGTTCAGGGTCCTTCATCAGGATTTCTGGATTCTGTGCAAAATGAACACGGCATCACTTTGCAGCAGGTTTTTTTTTTTTTAATCTTAGTCCCCTCTGCAGGGTTGATAATAAAAATATTTGATAATTAGCATGGACACACTAATTGGAACGGGCATAAACCAATCAGAAAAGATTACAGTTGGGAGTAGCAAGTGTCCCTGTCACGTCATGCACCACTTTCTCCCGATACCATACTTGTGGGTGAATTGAATTTCTCCCTCCATGCCTTTCTGGCCTTCTAACTTTTGCCTTTCTGTCCTCTGATCCTTGCTGTTTGTCTCCTTGCCATTTTGGGAAAGGAGGGGCATTTCCTATATGAGGATTGTCTGTGTGCTTGTTTTATATGTTTGCTAGATTATAAATTACTTAAAGTGATCACATAATCATTTCTGTATCCTGCATTATACATTGTGTAGATAGCACATACTTCACATATATGGGTTGACTGAATTAAATAAGCAATGGTAACAATGAAACAGGAGTGACCCAGGGACTTCATTGTATTCTGGGGCAGAATCGAACATTCTGATATTCACTTACTCTTTATTCTCTCTTTTCTAGGTGTGATTGTAACCATATAGCCAACGTATAGCAGAGGGGACATGCTCTCAAGGACCATGTGCCTTTGCTTTTATGATAGCTATAGACTTTATTTTTAAGAGCCGTTTTAGGTTCACAAGAAAATTGAGCATATACCATACTGCTCCCATATACTTCCTGCCCCTACACATACATAGCTTCCTCCACTATCAACATTTTACCATATGAGTGGGTCATGTGTAACAAGCGCTGAACCTGCATCACACATCATTATCACCCAAAGTCCAGAGTTTTCATTAGGATTATACTCTAATATAACACCATGTACTCTTGGTGTTATATGTTCTGTGGGTTTGGACAAACATATAATGACATGGATCCACCATTATAATATCGTACAGATTAGAGTCACTGTCCTGCAAATCCGCTGATCTCTGTCTATTCATCCCTCCCTCCCTCCTAAGCCCTGACAACCACTGATATTTTTACATCTACAGAGTTTTGTCCTTTCCAGAATGTCATATGGTTGGAATTATACACTATATAGCCTTTTCAGATTTCCTTGTCTCATTTAGAATTATGCATTTAAGCTTTCTCCTTATCTTTTCATGGCTTAATAGTTTATCTTAACTTTTAAACCATTAAACTCTTCTAAAATTAGGTGACTGCTATATATTTTCTCCCAGGAATAAGAACAAACACACACACTTTTATGTGCTCATGGATCTATTGCAATCAATTCAGTGCTTACCCTCGACCCATTTCCGACACTCTCTGTCCTGCAGAAGGCGGGATATAAGGTTAGGCAGCCCCTGAAACCCACTGAAGCAGTTGATGAAATTGAAAGTGAATTTTTCTTTGCAGCTATCTTGCTAGAAACTGTGTTGCTCCTTGAGCTCAGTAGGAGGATAGAACTTCTTTGAACACAGATAGTTTAAGAGGCACATTATTGCTTTAAATGTAGCTCAGATCACAGATACTCACTCTGTAGTTTTGCATGCAGGAGCAAAGCTTCTCAAGCTTTAATACACGTTCACCTGGGGACCTTGCTGAAAGCAGATCCCACTTCAGCAGGTCTAGGGCAGGCCTTGAGATTCTGCACCGCAAACTGGCCCCCAGGTGCCGCGGGTTCTGCTGGCCTCAGGGCCAGCCTCTTTAAAGCCAGGCTCAAAAGCCCTGTTTTCCAAACTACAGGTCATGACCCATTTGTCTAAGTGAGTCAAGGCAAGTATAAGCAAAAGAAAATGGGATGGAGTAAAGTGGAAGCTATCAGGGCACATCACATATAGAAACAAAAGTATTATTTTGGAAAACTTTTGTTTTAGTTATATGTGAGTGTGCACATATGTATGGATATCTACATATATAGTAGGTTTTATAATCTACATGATTTTGCACTCTGGACATTCTGTGTAGTAAGAAACAAGGGTAGAAGTACTGCTTGGTTTTATTCTAAATAATAGTGCGTTTGCAGGCATAAAATTGCACATGTGTCTCCGTGGATTTTGCTGCTCAGATTCTGGTATCCAGATGTTGGGATTTATCCCAAAGCAGGACTGTAAATAGCAGAGAAAGTTTTTTTTTTTTTTAATTTTAAAGATCAAATTCCAGGGTTAAATGAAAATTCTGGTTGTGTTTTGCTTAATTGAGAGTACATGTTACTTCTGAGAACGTACTTTAAAAAGCAAACAAACTTAACTGAAGCATGGCTATTAACTTTTTAGTGATTCTTTGTAGACTCTCTGGAAATCTTGTTTGTTTGTATTAAACATAAACTCTACTGTGGACTGCTAATACACTGCTATTATCAATAACCAAAAGTGAACAATAATACCAATTCATATGGACCTTCAAATTAGCCTCATAAAATTTTATGATAATGGTATTATTGAGCAAGCTGAATCTGAGACTGACAAAATATCTAACTTTAACCAGGTGATTCTTGTATCCTTTGTTTTAAAAACCTCAAGTTTAAAATATCTTTATATTTACATTAATTGTCATTAATCAAAAATATATGCCTAAAGTAACAGTCAAAAACAAGTCAATATTTTTTATGACTGTGTTGTTTGAAAAAGCCCCCAATTCAAATATTTACTTTCTGTTATTGTTTCAAAAAAAAAAAAGATTGTGTAGAATTTACCTATTTCATTGCAGATTACAAAAGTGATCTAGAGCCTGCAGGTGGAACAAGGGGTGATGAGTCATCTCCCTACCTGTCCTACTTCACCTTCAGGGCACGATGTCCAGCAAGAATTATATGTAAAATTGACCTGTTGGCAATAAGCAAAGACATTGGGAAAGAAAACAGACCCAGAGAGAGAAGATATTTTTATCTATGAATAAACAATATGCTGCTGTTCCTGTTTCTCAGTCTTTTCTGATAATGGAAAATTAACATATATCCAATAAAAGGATTTAAGAAGACCTGCTACTTGATTCCTCAAACCTGAAATTGAAAACAAACCAGCAAACAACGGAACCCTTGTTATGTAAAACATATCACGTGAGGAGATGTGGCTCTGAATAAGAAAAAAAAGACTTTAAAAACACATTTTATATTATTAAAAAGTATGTGTTAGAGAACCTTTTGATTGATATTAATGCATGACATAAATCAACTGAAGAACATATTATTCTTACATCAATTAAAAGTATTTAGACTCACCTGAAAATCTGAAAGTAGCATGTTACATACAACCCTAATTATTGTGTTGTATGTAACATCATGTAAACAGCAACATTTGCTGATCAGTTTGCTCCATGAGGATTACAGTTTGGGAAGCTTTCTCATTTCCTTTGAAATGGCTAAATAACATCATGGGTAATTGGAATTATATTAAATTTTATTTTCCCGAAAATGAGCCTTCATGTAGGGGCTTGGAAAGTCGCTTTTTGCTGATATTGGTTTTAGGAGTATTGTGTTGGTTGGGCTCTCTGGGAAGCAGATGTTGAGACGGAATTAGGAGTGCTAGTGTTTTACTGGAGGGGAAAGGGGGCTGTGCCTGTGACGGAGAAAACGAGGATGAAGCAAGATTGGGCAGGGAGAGCCTCAGACGAGGTACAGATTTAATAGTTTGACAAACCCAACAGGTAGCTCTGGAGCAGAGCTTGCCTTTGGAGGGGCCCAGGGTTGGGCAGAAATGACTGGGCTCTTGTACGCAGCTGTGTCAGTGATTGATTGGCTCGGGGCTGCCTGGGATGAGGCAGGGCCTGAGGTGTGAGCTGTTCAGATGCGTGCTGGATTCTTTCTTGAAGGGAGCTCTGAGTGGCACACCTCTGGGGCTGCCATAGCATCTGTAGAAGCAGGAAAAGGATGTAGCTGGCTCTTCTGAAGGTCCAGCAGGGTTTTCACGTGCTTGACATTGTCACCCTGCCTGTCCTTTTGTTTTTGTTGCGTGTTTACCTTTTGCAAGACTACCTTCTGCTCCGAATTAAATGCCCTTTGTTTACAAAATCTATGTAATTTTCATTTCCTAAAATAGCTTCTGTCCTTAGGGCTTAGATGGGGTCATTTGCTGTGGGACAGTCCCACCATTGTCAAGTGCCACCAAGATGGGAAATTGTAATGTTAAAAAAAGACGATTATTTAAAAATTCCTTTTAGATTAATTTTATTGTTTGGATTTTTCTTGGGCTCAGACCTATAACAAATAGAGTCAAAACTGCTCAGACCTAGATGAGCAATTTTGACTCTATTTGTTATAGTACCTGCCTCTCCTGTTATTTAAGGTTGATATTAAATTTCTCTCAGTGATTTTGGTAAAGTCTGTCATTAGTTAGACCTGAAGTCTAAACGCCTCAATTGTGCTGGTCATTATAGCAACCTTTGTCCTTGAAAAATGTGAGTTCCAGAGTTGGTCTTTAATTCTGCCTCGGGATCTGTCTCAAGAAAAAAAAAAGAGGGAAATGGGATCCACAGGGAGGGATCTATTATTTTTTTTTTACCAATTCCTTTGCCAGCAAACAGAAAGATCCCCTCAGAGTGGGTCACCAGTAGGCAGGTGTGCTCCAGGCTCTGCTATTTTCCCACTCTAACCTCCTGCTTCTAACAAATTTAAGGATTTTTGGACCAGAAAGAAAAGTATTTTGGGAGAATCCTCCTATAGGTTTTCTTGTTCTGTTCCTGATGTCTCTGTGCCAGGCCATCAGCTAGGATTCCTGAAGCAAGGTCTGTGGCTTCAATTCTGGGTGATCTTTTGCCTCCATTGTGGGGCGCTTATAGACATCCTCCAGCCGGAGGCACTGATTCTGCCTTGAGACTAAATCTCCAGATCGCCACCTCTTCCCCTCTCCTTTCTTGCTAATATTTTATTTATATTCAAATTATGTAGTTGGTGCTTTTAACGTTATTTTGTATTTCCTTGCATCTTGACAAAAGACATTGTCTATTTCTCACGTTTTTCTGCGCTGATTTTTTTTCTGCTCACAAATATTGCCCTCATGACTCCATTTCTCTTAAATGCAGCTTTTAAGTATTTCTGGTTCATCCATTGAAATAATTTACTACTTCCCTCATTTGCACTGTAACTGTCACCTTAACACACCTGTGTGTTAAGTAAATCTGGGCGGTTTCATCATTTCTTGCATTTGGCTCATTTAAAGCTGCTTTCCTTATTGACATATGATTGAAACAAAATAATTCCCAAGGAAGACATCCCAGTATTGTAGGAATGTTGTGGCAACATTAAGCACCACTCCATCTTGCATTTGCACACTTTTGCCATTTACTCTTCAAGTATTTGGAGACTGATGGAAATGATTTCTTGTTTGAGGCACACACACACACACAAGCAATAATTTTTGACTTTGGATGAGAAATTTTTGAATGCCCTTGGAATAATAGAATGCTGACAAGAACCTTGGGAGGAAGGAGTGTGATTTACCCCTTTTTAAAGAATGAAACTTAAAACTATTACCAATATTTTTTTTTTTTTTTACAATTAATAGTACTCATCTTCTTATTACCTTAATCTCCTACTCAATTTAAAGTTTCTTGCTTCAGCCAGTGTTGACCCGTTTCAGGCCGGGAAGCCTCAGTTTGGATGGAGGGTGTGGTTGGTCCCCTTTTTCTATGGTACCTGTCCACTTCTGCTGTCATCTCCTTGTCTTCTCTGTGCCCCTGAAATCAATGATGAGTTGAGTGAGGTTCAGCAGACCAGGTTTGGGGCCACCCTCAGCAGGCTCTACCTTAATAGTCTGGTACCTCTTTTTAGAATGAGGTCTCTGCCAAAACTCTGGGACCCCCCAAAACTTAGCATCCTGATTTAGATCAAAGAAAAAAAGAAAAAATGATAAGATTAACTATAAAATGCCAGTTGCCATAGCATATATAAAATGATAAAATAGGTCAAAATCATAAGTAATTTTTAAAAAGTTTTGTTTATTTGTTGAAATGCAGGGAGAAAGCTTTGTACATTTTCCTAATATCAGCCAATTTTGCATCTTTAGGAGCAAGAAGAATGAATAATATGGAGGTGATGCTGGGGTGCCCATCTTCATAGAACAGATGCCCCCAAAGTCATACCCAGACATTCTAAGAGTCTTCTGAGAAATCCAGGGAAATCGTTCACAAAACACATGGTTTTCTCCATGTGGGTAGGATTTTATATGCACCTTTAAGAGGTTTTACATCTAAATTGTCACTCTTATTCTCAGTGGTTAACCTTCTCAGAGTATAATCCCAAGACTTCTAAATTGTTAACAACTTAATGGGGAGGAAGGCAGCAAATCACACTGCCACGTGTGTTCCTATGCAACAATTTTGCATGTTCTTCACATGTACCCCAAAACCTAAAATGAAATAAAATAAATAAATGGGGAAAAAAAAACATGACACATATATTAGTTTTTTTCAAGCTAATATATGTTAGGTCACCAACCCTCAGAGATCCCTACAAAATCCAGTTTGGCCCCAGAAGTCTGGGGAATGTCTTCTAATAGCAGGTGACACAAAGACTTAGGACTTGTAGCCTAGAGGAGCGCCGTCCGAGTGAAGCCCAGGGATTGACTGTGTTTTTTCCATTTTATTCTAAAACAATATATTGCACTGTCGAAATTCAATATGGAAATATTTCTTTGTGGCTTTAAATAAAATTTTCAGGAATGCACATTAGCAACTAAAAATAGAGAAAGTCTCAAATTTCTCCACTTTTCCAGAGCTATTCTAGATTTAACACTTTTCTTAGTACTCTGAAGGACGAAATCCGTGGTCTCAGCGGCACAAGGTCACAGAAACACTTAGAACTTTCTCTTCCTGGGTACACATAGCTTTGGAGTAGCTGAATACATGTGCTTTGTGAGTGTTCAGTGGCGAGTACCACGAAACGTGGCGGAGGTGGCAGAATGCCCAGTAATTCTATGTGATGGCTACTCTAGTGGAAGTCTGAGTTCTCTGCTGGGTAACCTTGGATGATTGGGTTAGGCTCTGCTGAGGGTGCTGGGCAGGTGTGAGGGACTACCAGCGATACTCAGGGTAGGTTGATATCTTTAACCTTCAAATTTCAGTGGTCCAAACAAAGTTTATTTCTCACTCCTGTAACAGTCCAGTGCAGGGGTTTGGGTGTGGTAGGTCTCCTGTGTAGCTCTCTTGTGAGAGGAACAAGAGAACCCAGCCTCCTTCCCACCCAGCCTCAGCCTAGCCTTGCCCCTTCTCTGTGTCCTCAGAAGCCTTTCTGTTCAGCCAGTGGGTGGGAGAAGAATGGAGAATTGCATGTAGATATATTTCCATGGCCAGGCGTCCACCTACCTTTCACTGGCCAGAAATGAGTCACATGACAATACCAGGCTGCAAAAGAGGCTTGTAAATATATATAGTGTGTCTGGGCATCAAGGAGGAAAAAGGATATTGGCAAAGGCTTCCTCAGCCTCTTTTGTATCCACAAAAGGTTGCAGAAATGTGGTTGGCTCATCTGCCCTATCTCCTCCTATCTCTTCTTAACTATACTGGGATAATGTTTCCTGGGAATTGCTTTCTTTCCTATCATATATCAATAAGGAAAGCAGCTTTAAATGCACTAGAATATTGGATTATTTCATCACCCATGTAATGTGACTTCTCCCTTTCTCCTTGGGTGACTACAAAGTAATAATCTTCATTCTTTCTCTCATGACAAATCTTGATGTCACTGTGAACAATCTAAAAAAGTAAAGAATTATATATAATAATTATATATAATCCCACCAACTCAGACGCAATTAACATTATAATGGTCATATTTTCAGTCCGTTTTTCCATGAACAATATTACATATAATTATTTTTGCCAAAAGAGGTTATAGTAACTCCTCTTTTTTCAATTTTTTGTAACTGCTTTTTTATCATCCCAAAATATTACATTTCTGCGATATCACATTTTTGTTTTTCCATGTCCCAAAACACTGTTTAGTGACCAATACAATTTCATCCTATGTATATTCCATACATTTTCAACTAAATATTTATTGATGAATTCTTTTTGACTTCAGATTTTTGGCTTTATGTACAGGACTGTGTTGACTAGCCTGTAACTATCTTTGATTAAATCTATGATAACTTCCTTAGGTTATAATCATAGAAGTAGAATATCTAGAACAAAGAATATGTAACTGTGTAAAATTTTTACATCTATTTCCAATTTCCTTTCTGAAGACTTTTACCAGTTTAAGCACATACTAGTAAATGGCATTACTTATTTCTCCAATATCTGCCAATATTTCTTATTATATTTTTATAATTTGACAGTACAAATAGCAAGACTTTGGGAGGTCACATTTATTTGCATTTCTCTGATTATTAACTTTATTAAAAGTGTATTGATGGCTTATACTTTTTCATGTCCTTAGTTTATTTTTCCATGTGGACTTGAATTTTTCTTCTTTATTTACTCAAATACGTTGCCGGTGTCACACATAGTTCATACTACAATATAGATACTCAATAAAAACTTGTTAACTGAACAAAGAAAATTGAGAAGACTGTATGTCAAATGCGTTTCATGTATTTTCTCCAGATTGTTGGAAATTGTCTATTACATAGTAATATTGAAGATAGAAAATTTTTGACATGAATATATTCTTTGGTTACTGAGAAAAAAATGAAACTTTTTTCAATAGTCTTTAATATATGGTTTCTTAATTTTTTAACGTTTTTCTTTATGGATTTGTTAGTTTATCCTGACAGATGCTATTCTCATCCTGAATTATGTAACTATTCATTTATATTTTCCCCCTGTGTTTTATGGTTTAGATTTTAATTAAATCTCTAATCTATTTGGATTTTTAAATGCATAATATGAGTTAGGGATTTAATTTTTTTTCTTTCCAACTTTTAGGTTTGCGGTACATGTGTACGCTTGTTACATGGGTAAATTGCATGCCATTAAGAGTTTAGTGTACAGATTATTACCCAATTGGTAGGTTTTTAGTCCTCACCCTCTTTCTATCCTCCACCCTCAAGCAGTCCCTGGTGTCTATCATTCCATTCTTTGTGTCTGTGTGTGCTCAATGTTTAGCTCCCACTTCTAAGTGAAAACATATGGTATTTGGTGTTCTGTTCCTGTGTTAATTCCCTTAGGTTAATGGCCTGCAGCTTCATTCATGTCACTGCAAAGGACATGATTTCATTCTATTTTATGGCTGTGTAGTATCCTATAGTGTATGTGTATCATATTTTCTTTATCCAGTCCACCATCAATGGACTTCTAGATTGGTTCCATGTCTTTGCTATTGTGAATAATGCTGCGATGAACATATGTGTCTTTACAGTAGAACAATTTATATTCCTTTACATCCCCAGTAACGAGATTACTGGGTTGAATGGTAGTTCTATTTTACGTTCTTTGGGAAATCTCCAAACTGATTTCCACAGTGGCTGAACTAATTTACATTCCCACACGCAGTGTATAAGTGTTTCATTTTCTCTGCGACCTCACCAACGTGTTATTTTTTGACTTTAAAAATTGCTGTTCTGACTGGTGTGTCATGATATCTCATTGTGCTTTTGGTTTACATTTCTCTAGTGATTAGTGATGTTGAGCATTTTTTCATATGCTTGTTGTCCACACATGTCTTCTTTTGAGAAGTGTCTTTTCATATTTTTTGCCTATTTTTTAATGGAGTTGTTTTTTGCTTGTTAATTTGCGTAGGTTTTTTTAATAGATTCTGTATTAGACCTTTGTTGGATGTATAATTTGCCAATATTTTCTCCTGTTCTATAGGTTGTCTGTTTACTCTGTTGATAATTTCTTTTGCTGTGCAGAAGCTCGTTAGTTTAATTAGGTCCCATTTGTCAGTTTTTGTTTTTGTTGCAATTGCTTTTGGAGTCTGTCATGAAATCTTTGCCAGAGCCTGTATCCAGAATGGTATTTTCTAGGTTTTATTCTAGGGGTTTTGTAGTTGTATGTTTTACATTTAAGTCTTCAATCCATCTTGAGTTGATTTTTGTTTATGATGAAAAGAAAGGGTCTAGTTTTAGTCTTCTGCATATGTCTAGCTAGTTATCCAAGCACTATTTATTGAATAGGGATTCCTTTCCACATTGTTTGTTTGTCTGTCTACTTTGTTGATTAGATGACAATAGATGTGTGATGTTATTTCTGGGTTCTCTAACCTAGTCCACTGGTTTTTGTGTCTGTATTTGTATTAGTTCCAGGCTGTTTTGGTTACTATAGCCTTATGGTATAGTTTGAAGCTAGGTAGTGTGATATCGTCAGCTTTTTTTTTTTTCTTTCTTAGAATTGCTTTGGATACTCAGGCTCTTTTGTGGTTCCATATGAATTTCTAAATAGTTTTTTTCTACTTCTGTGAAAATACCATTTGTTGTATGATAGAAATAGCATTGAATCTATAAATTGCTTTGGGAAGTATGGCCATTTTAACAATATTGATTCTTCCTATCCATGAGCATGGAATTTTTTTTAAATTTCTTTTTGTCATCTCTGATTTCTTTCAGCTTTGTTTTGTAATACTTGTAGAGATTTTTCACCTCCCCAGTTAGCTGTATTCTTAAGTATTGTATTTTCTTTGTTGCTATTTTGAGTGGAATTACATTCTTGATATGGCTCTCAGCTTGGGCATTGTGGGTGTTTAGAAATGCTACTGATTTTTGTACATTGAGTTTGTATCCTAAAACGTTGCTGAAATTGTTTCTCAGATCTAGGAGCTTTTAGACAGATACAATGGGGTTTTTGAGGTATAAATCACATCCTCTGTGAAGAGACATAGTTTTATTTCCTCTATTCCCATTTGGATGCCTTTTATCTGTCTTTCTTTTTCTCTTCCTCTTGCATGATTGCTCTGGCTAGGATTTTCAGTACTATATTGACCAGGAGTGGTGATAATGGCATCCTTAGCTTGTTTCAGTTCTCATGGGAAATGCTTCTAGCTTTTCCTGTTCAGTACAATGTGGGCTGTGGGTTTGTCATAGATGGCTCAGTATTTTGAGGTATGTTCTTTCAATGCCTAGTTTGTTGAGGGTTTTAAACATGAAGGGATGTTGAATTTTATTGAAAGTCTTTTCTGCATCTATTGAGATGATCACGTGGTTTTTGTGTTTAGCTCTGTTTTTGGGATGAATCATATTTATTGATTTGCATATGTTGAACCAACCATGCATGCCAGGAATAATGTGTAGTTGATCATGGTGGATTAGCTTTTTGATGTGGTACTGGATTTGGTTTACTCATATTTTGTTGAGGATTTCCAAATCCCTGTTCATCAGGAATATTGACCTGAAGTGTTTTTTTTCTTTTTTTAATTGTGTCCCTGCCAGGTTTCTGTATCAAAATGATACTGACTTCATAAATTGAGTTAGGGAGGAGTCTTTCCTCCTAAATCTTTTGTAATAATTTCAGTAGGATTGGGAGTAGCTCTCTGTTATACATCTGGTAGAATCTGGCTGTGAATCTTTCTGGTCTAGGGCTTTTTCTGGTTGGTAGTCCTTTTATTACTGACTTAATTTTGGAATTTGTTATTGGTATGTTCAGGGTTTCAATTTCAGACTTTAAACCAACAATGATCAAAAAAGACAAAGAAGGGCATTATACGATGATAAAGGGTCCAATTCAACAAGAAGATTTAACTATTCTACATATGTATGCACCCAATTCTGGAGCACTCAGTTTCATAAAACAAGTTTTTAGAGATGTAGGAAGAGACTCAGATAACCATACAATAATAGTGAGAGATTTCAACATCTCACTGACAGTATTAGATAGATCATCAAGGCAGAAAACTAACTTAACATATTCGGGACCTAAACTTGACACTTGACCAAATGGACCTAACAGACATCTCCAGAACACTGCACCCAACAACAGCAACACAATATGCATTCTTTTCATCTACATATGGCACATACTTCAAAATTGACAACACTTGCCTGTAAAACAATTTGCAGCAAATTAAAAAAAGCTGAAATCATACTAGCCATACTCTCAGACAACAGCACAGTAAAAATAAATCAATACTAAGAATATCTCTCAAAACTGTGGAATTACATGGGAAGTGAACAACCTGCTCCTGAATAACTTTTGGGTAAACAATGAAATTAAGGCAGAAATCAAGAAATTATCTGAAACAAATGAAAACAAAGATGTAACAGACCAGAATCTCTGGGATACAGTTAAAGCAATGTTAATAGGAAAGTTTCTAGCACTAAACACCCACATCAAGAAGTTGGAAAGATCTTAAATTAACAGCCTAATGTCATGCTTAGAGGAACTAGAAAAAACAAGAGCAAACTAACTCCAAAGCTAGCAAAAGAAAAGAAATAACCAAAATTGGGGCTGAACTGAATGAAACTGAGACACAAAAAACCATACAAAAGACCAACAAAAATAAAAGTTTTTTTTTTTTAAAGAATGAATAAGATTTATAAACAACTAGCTAGATTAATAAAGAATAAAAGAGAAGATCCAAATAAACATAATTAGAAATGACAAAGGGGACATTACCACTGAACCCACAGAAATTAAAAAAGAAAACCACTCAGAGACTATTAAAAAACATTTCCATGCACAAAAACTAGAACACCTAGAAAAAAATGGATAAATTTCTGGAAACATACAACATCCCAAGATTGAACCAAGAGGAAGTGTTTTTTTTCCTCATTAAATGATTGTTCTGTTGCTATTGAATAACTTACTTTCTCATTGATAGGAATGTTACTTTTATCATCTTCTGAATTCTTTTGTGTACAAAAGTTTTGCTTTAAAATTTTCTGTTGTTTCCTCAATCCATTAATCGTCTGTCCATTTCTGGCGGCTACCCTTACTGATTTATCTGCCTCATGATTTTTTGTGTCACAAACCTTGTGTGAACCCGAGTCCCATTTGCAATGATCCCATCTCTGGCTGGTTGTAGTTGTTGTCTCTGTTTTCTCATTTACCTCGAAGCCACCTGCTTGTACGATAGGCTGTCTTGGCGTGGGCTGCTCTAACAAAGTGCCGTAGATTGAGTGGGAGATAAACAACAGAAATGTATTTCTCACGGTTCTAAAGGCTGGAAGCCTGAGATCAGAGTGTAGCAGGGTTGGGTTCTGGTGAGGGCTCTTCTCCTGATTCATAGATGTCCGTCTTCTTACTGGGTCTTTACGCTTTGGCAAAGGGTGAGGGATCTCTCTGGGATGCCTTTTATAAAGGCACTAATGCAATTCATGAGGACTCTACCCTTAAGACCTAGTCACCTTCCAAAGGCCCCTCCTCCTAATACCGCTACGTTGGGGGTAAGGATTTACATCCATGAATTTTGGAGGGACACACACACACTGCAGTTGACAAACACTATGTGTCTGAACACATCTCATGGACCTCCATCTATCACTCCAGGACCTTTAGCCCCTGCTCGGTCTCAGTGGCCACCCCAGCAGACTGACTCCTTTTGGGTGTGAGGGCTTCCACAGCTCAGGGCCAGCCTGTTACCTGCCCCAGGAGGGCTGGCCCTTCTTTCCTGTGTCTCAGCAACCCAGCCAAAGGGTTCTGGATCCTCTTGGCATTTCTGTACTTTGACAAAGTACCCCGCCACCACTGGGAGTAGAACTTGACTTTGAGAGTGGTCACCTCTGGGACCAGATGACATCCCAGACATGCAGGATGACTCTGATCAATACGAAGAGGATGCAGGAAGAATGTAGGCAAACAAGTACCTATTTTTCCTCCACCCCATGGGCTGCTGTGAGGTAGAATTTTTCGGTACAACCTGCCAGAGGCATCTGCATGGCCAAGGGAAGGCATCGGCTCAGTGACTAGCTGTCTCCGTGTCTCCAGAAGCCAGTGTAGTGACAAGTCCCTTCTCATTCCATTCCCCTCACTCTCACTGCCCCAGGTTTGCACCTCCCCAGTGGAGCTGCAGTATTTATTTTTTGTGTCAATCTGTGTTCAAAGAAATCCAGGTTGAAAAAACACTCTGTCCTAGACAAGGAAGCATTCATTTCTGTATTACTGCTGTTTTTTTCTTTTTTTGTTGTACTTTCTCTTTTTTCATAGAAAATTAATATTTGCACCCAAACACGCCTCTGTTTCAAAAGACTGAGCTCCCATGACATCAGACTGTTACATACCTAAGAAGTGGTAAATGCAGAACAAGTAATCCCCAAAATCAGGACACTGCATTACCATATGTGTGTGTTTTACCTTGCCAAGTCGCAGAAAAGTAGATTGAACGTCTAGATCAGGGAAGCTGAAGCTACAATAGATGGATAGATATTTTTAGTTATAGATTTTGGTGAAGTAAGTTAATTAGCTGCTTAGATCTGTCTCTGTCTGGGGTGCACAGCTACGGCTAGTTAGTGTCAGGATGTGCAAAAGGTTGGGATTCTCATTCTGAACTTCTCTGTACTCTAAGGAGCCTTCAGGTGATGCTTTTAGTACCCTGATTTACCACCCTGGATGCAGGGATCATCTGGGGAGCATCAAAAAACACTTACGCCTGTGCCCCTAACCCCAGAGATTTTATTGGTCAGGGCTGGGCTTGGGCATGGCTGTTTTTAAAAAAATAAGAATGGAATTAGATTAAGCAGATTAAATTAGAATTGCCTCAAGGTGATTATAATGTGCTGCCTGGGGTTTGTATGCACCGTTATCCTAAATAATATTTTTAAAAAAAATACTCCAAAGTCATAATTTGTAGAATTTCTACAAATAACTGTTTCGTTTCTCGTTAAAAATCATATGAGAATGGTCTCTGTTTAAGAGAAGAAAACTATAAGGATCTTAGAATGAATGGTTGTCTACGTTGATTTAAAAAGCTTTATTTTTAGAACATAATTTTTAAATTTGAACTAATTATGAACTATTAATTTATATATGATGACACAATAAAAGAAAAGCTGTTTTGATTTCTTGGTGGTACTTGGTGGAGAGCTAATTCGTTGGGACAATATACTGTCCTCACCCTCAAGTGATCACAGATTACTCAGGGAACATAAGAGGTCGGGTGGGGGCTGCAGGTTTTGCTGTCATTGAACTGCACAGGGGTGCAGTTTGCATCCTCTCAGGCATTCCTCTTTGCTGAACCTTAAGGGCTAGAAGTAAGTGAAGAGAATGAAATGGTAGATTTTTTTTTTTTTTTTTTTTTTTTTTGGGAGAAAAATAGCATCATATATATCACCAATGTAGAGCAATTATGATTGTACAGTTTTAAGGATCTCAGATATTTTTCTGCTTGGAGCCTATGTGTTTTCAATTATTAAAAAGGACAGGATTATGTAGTGTTTTATGTCTTTATGCCTTGTCATTAGACCCTAAGTATTAAAAATTGCCTCTACTTAACAGTGGTGCAATCTTACAAATTCTGGTTATGCTAGCAAAGGTTCTGGTGTTGGAATATTGTTGGCCTGTTAGGTTCAGGGAACTGTTTCAGTGGTTAAGAGTATATCTGACTGGGCTAAAGACCTCATTTTGTCTTTCTTTTGTACCCAGATATGGTTATAAATGCCTAGTTATTTTGCCTACAAATCAGTTTTACAAAGCAAACAGCAACACAAAAAGTATCCGTGAACCAGCAAAATTTGAAGTGGAATTTTAGCACTAATAACAGCCCTTGCCTGCGATCAAGTCACCCTCTTTAATGATTTGAAGGTCGCTGCTCTTCTCTTCCCTTCCCTCCCCCTCCCCTCCCCTCCCCTTTACCCCTCTTCTCCCCTTCCTCCCCTCTTTTCCATTGAATGAATCTCTCCCAGGTGTCTCAGGGAGTCTCCTTGGAGTCTACATTCCCTCTTGTCTTGTGAGAATAAGTCTAAAACACTCTTCATTTTAGTGAATTGATGGTGGGGTTTGTAAATATCCATATGGTAAAACACGCATCGATTGAAGCCATGCAGATCTTGTTGAGCAACACAGAATGCATCTTCACCTTCTTCCCTAACTCAATCCCCAGTATTTTGGCAAGAATAAATCCATAGCTGCAAACATGGGAAGCCGGATATTCATACCAAATTAGGACATTTGAAATCAACAAGTTGGCACGCGTGCGCGCGCACACACACACACACACACACACACACACACACACACGAACCCGTGACTTTTCATGTAGCACTTCAGGGTGACCTGGCTCAGAAGTTATCTAGGGCAGACCAGGCCAATGGCCATGTGACATTTTCTGAGACAGCTTTTGGACTCTTCCTTCTTCCAACACCCTAGCTCATATTCCCTCTCGAAGGAAATGACAAGAAGTAACTCTACAGACAGGCAGACTGTCTGCAGAGAGGAAAAATCTCCTTTGAGTTCTAAAAGGAATATTATTTCTAACGATTGTCTGCTGGGATAAAGACCACTTCACACATCCACCCAACAAACGTGAAATAAGTCATAACTGATTCATCCTGCCAGCCACCAGGGAACTCTCTTCCTAAGAAATGCTCAGCTGAGGGAGATCAATGAGGAGATCAATAACCAGGTCCAATGGGAAGTTCTGCTTTGGTATTCTTCCCTGCACGCTCCACATTACCCAGAAGATGCATACCTGTATCTGGGATGCTGAGGCCAGGAGCAGATGCCTCTAACAAGCATGTTCTAGGTGTTCTCTAGGGGACCTGGGAGCTGGAGCAGGTTGTTTCTTAGCAGTACCTGCAGCTCTCCCTCATTGTTCTTCCTTTGATACAGACATCATGATTTGGAGGAGGAATGCCTTGGTAGCTAGAGTGGAGCACTTAGAAACTGTGTATCATAAAAATGAAAATGCATTCTCTTGGGTTTGTGGGCACTTGTGTCAAGGCCTGAAGGACGAGCTCATGTCACAACATTGTGATTGTGGAAAACGTATTGCATAGTGAGTACTGCCTGTGATCCTATCACGTGAGCCCACACCTGCACAGGGAAGGGCGTGCTGGAGTGGGCGTGCTAGGGAGGCACTGAAGGAAGCACAGTGCTGCCTTGGACGGCGTGCATGGCTTTGGGCTTGACAGTCAAGGGAATCAAATAAGGCCATTTCTGTGTGAGTAGAGAAGGCAACAGAAAAGTAAAAACTTCAATGGGATTTTAGGGGGAGTCTGCCCTCATATCCAGGGAATAGGAAAGGCTTTGCAGACGATGGGACAAGATGTGGGCTCTGGGAGGTAGACTAGGGCAATGACAGTAAGAGCTTCGTACAGAGGAGACACCTAAAGAGCTGAGTGGGTCTCGAGAGTCTGGGTATGGAAAGAAACAGGACTGTAGGCTCGAGCCTAGAAGCCTAGAGGTGTGGACACCATTTCTAGGAATAAGAAGTTTATGGAGAAGAAAAGGATGGAGCTGGACACAAAAGAGAAGAGGGAAGTCTGTAGATTTGGTTACCGACCTTTGACCTTGAAGAGCTGAGAAGAGCTGTTTAGTAGGAAATGAGGCGTAGTTAATGAGACTCTGTGGAGTCGGGGGGTTTTGAGGACCGCTGGGCGAGGGGACGGTTTCACTGATGGGATTGGATGTGGTCACGTTGTGAAAGCTCTTTCAGTGGAGCTCAGCAGAAGCCATCTTGCAAGTAATCAAAGAGAAGGCAGGCAATATGCCAAGGTGGCAAAAGCCAGGTCTGTATCATGTTTATCGTTGTGTGTGAGAATTGTTGCACTGTACTGACTCAATTAGCTTTGTTAATACAAAGGAAAGTGAGATATTGAATGTTAGCTTAAGTAGGATCAAGAGATGCTTTGGATTATTTATTTTACGTTAGAAGAAATTTATCTTGCACAGGGAAAATATTCGTCATAGAGAGAGAGAAGATGCAGGAGGGTGAAGAAGGCAATCCGGGAAACCATGGCAGTGTCTGTCTCAGGGGCACAGGCAGAGGGATTAAATTTGGAAAGGAGCAATTATCAACCCTGCATCGGTAAGGGATTTGAGAGCAAGGGAACTTTTACCTCTGATTCAAGAGTGAAGGGGGAGAATACAGGTGAAGCTATTGAGAAAACCTGAGGGTGAGAGGTCCAGGTTGAAAGAACTTACATTTCATGGCATCATTACTCCAAAAAAAGTAAAAAGAAAACAAGGTCAACCTTTGTGAGTAAAGTGAGAGTAGTTTTGGGGTGAGAGGCAGCAGAAAGGAAGGTTTTCAGCAGCTGTGTAAGGAATTACGTAGGAAGTGATTGAGGGATGAATAAAAACAAGAAGCAAATGTAAATTCCAAATGGGTTTTAAAAATTATGAGATTTGTGGTAGAGCCAGCCGGTATTAGTTGCATGAATTTTCTCCATTAGTGCTTAGTTCTCTGGCATTCAGGTGGAGAAAGAAGAGCAAGTGCGGTAGAGGCTTCCTGGTTAGTAAGAGGATGAGCAATTTCAGGAAGCTAGTCAGAGCACAGTGAGCTGGCTGTGGGGAGGGGAGTGGAGCCATGAGTTGCTAAAGGGCCTGGGAAAACAGGATGAGTCAGAGAAGGAGGGGGCTTCGAGAGCATACAGGAAGGCTTCGGAAAGAGGGGAAGATGGAAGGAGAGAAGGCTGTGGTTAGTGAGAGGAATTTTTGCTGGAGATTTTTTTGCCCTCATCAGTTCAAATCCAGCCTGGGCTGTGTACCTTATATAATCATTTTCATCATGTTGGTTGGCTTGTTTTTAGGGTTTCTCTGTTTGTTAGAATAAGATACCCTGGGAAAGGAAATGTAAAATCGTCTCTCTTCTGCCAAGTAGGATCATGTTTGAAGAGTCGTGTTTAGCTCCAGACATTTCCTATGTTCTCCACAGAGCCCACTGTGCAACCTGGGAAATACGGAGAAGAGTCACTCCCTAGCTCCACTGCTCTCTTTCTGGTCCAAGTCACCGTGATCCTGTGCTTGAATCATGACTCCGCTTTCCTAAGCATTCTTGCTTCTCTCTAAGCTTCTGTGGGTCTATTCTTCACAGGCAGCCAGGAGGACTGCTAAGCATTGTCAGTCCATGTGGCTTCCCCGCTGCCAGCCTTCCTCCAGGGCCCATGAGGCCTTAACCACCTGATGCCATTACTTCTTCGGCCTCATCTCCTGATGATTTACCCTTGGTTCTCTCTGCTCCACCTACACAGGGCCTTTGCACTTGCTAGCACCGCAATCTGGGATGATCTGCCCAATGTTTATGGCTTAGCTCCTCACTTTCTTTGGGTCTTCATCACCTTCACAGTAAAGCCTTCCCTGACCACTCTATTCAATAGTGTTCCCAGGCTGGGCTTGGCAGCCCGTGCCCATAATCCCAGCACTTTGGAGGTCAAGGCGGGTGGATCGCTTGAGGTCAGAAGTTTGAGACCAGCTTGGCCAACATGATGAAATCCCGTCTCTACTAAATATATAAAAATTAGTTGGGCATGGTGGTGCAAGCCTGTAGTCCAAGCTACTTGGGAGGCTGAGGCAAGAGAATCGCTTGAAACCAGGAGGTGGAGGTTGCAGTGAGCCGAGATCATGCCACTGCACTTCAGCCTGGGCAACAGAATGAGACTTCATTGGAAAAAAGTGTTCCCCATGCATCACCCTGTCTTCCTTTCCAGTTTTATATCCCCTTTGTGCATACTGCTAACTTTATTTTTTTTCCTTTTCTTTACATATCCTCCAGTGAGAAGGTAACTCCACAAGGGCAGGGGCTATTATTTTGCTTGTTTATGGCTCCATCCTCACTTCCCAGCACGTAGCGGATGCTCAGTGATGTTCACTGAATGAATGAATATTGAATTACCTGGCTATAAAAGTTATATAAGCCCATTGTAGATGGTTGGGAAAGCACAGAAAAATATATCACATAAAGATGTGTACATATACATATATACATAGTTCTATGTGAAAGTAACCTGTGCTAAAATTTCAGTGGAATTTCTTCTTTTTTTAAAAAAAGACATATACATATATAATTGATGCACGAATAGGGATACAGTAAATAGAATGAGATTGTGGATATATGACCAAGGGGTTAAAGACTTAAAGCCACATTATCGATGGACTGTTTTTGAGAGAGATTTGACCTGGAGATTACCAGGTCAAATACATTTTAGATATTTCAAGAATTATGGTGTCTAAGACAAAGTATACTTATTCTGCATAATTCTGGACTAAAGCAGAACCCACACTACTGGGGAAAGATCCAGAGGGGCAATGTCGGCTGCCTAGTTAGATTAATTCTCTCCAGTGGGCTGCCCATTTGTGGGGCTTAATTTTGGAGAACAGAGCTTAACATCCACAGAAGTTCAAATAGAAACACGTCGGCTTCCTGCTAGGTGTGTGCTGCTTGACAGCTTTCATCCAGAGAATCTAAGGTGGAAAGTCACATTTAAAAAACCTCTAAGGCAGCCAGTAATGGTAAATGTGCTGACAACAATCGGACATTTCTTATATGCTGGTGGGTATTTTCCCTCTTCTATAAAATATCTTTTCTATTTACTACAGAGTAGTAACTTGCACGGAGTATCTATTTACTGTTTATTTTCTCTCTTATCACCCCAATGTTCCTCACAGTTTAAGTGTCATATTATCATAGTAGAGTGTGAAAATACATCTCTTTTTCTTTCTTTCTTTCTTTTTTTTTGAGACAGAGTTTCGCTCTTTTTGCCCAGGCTAGAGTGCAGTGGCATGATCTCAGCTTACTGCAGCCTCTGCCTCCTGGGCTCAAGTAATTCTCTTGCCTCAGCCTTCTGAGTAGCTGAAATTATAGGCGTCTGCCACCATGCCCAGCTAATTTTTTTTTGTATTTTTAGTAGAGACAGGGTTTCACCATGTGGGCCAGGCTGGTCTTGAACTCCTGACTTCAGGTGATCCGCCTGCCTCAGCCTCCCAAAGTGCTGGGATTACAGGCGTGAGCCACCATGCCCAGCCGAAAATACATTTTCATTAGCCATGCATAAGACAGATTAGACCAATAATTCATTTTCTTTTAACCAATCGATTTCTGTATTTTTTAGAAATACGTTACTCCAGAAACATCAGGAACATATTAAGCTACATAATAACTGAGATTTTAAAGTCATGTTTTGAAGACCCTCGAAACCCAACTGATATAAACACAGTTAAGCCTGTCATGGTCATGATATCATTTGTCCTGTAAACATCTTTTAGCCTTTGGAGAAACTGTGGCAGACATATCAGCAGAATTCATAAACAAGCCAGTGGAAAATACACACAGAGAAGTTCATGATTTGAGTAATTTGTGTTGAAAAATCACAGGACTTCTTGATGGATCTATAAATGAAGTGATAAAAATTAACAGCACATAATATTTTTACTTTGAACCTGTTGATATTTTCAGAATATCTGCTTTTTAAAAATTTAAAGTTCCAGGATATATGTGCAGGATGTGCAGGTTTGTTACACAGGTAAACGTGTGCCACGGTGGTTTGCTGCACCTATCAACCCGTGATCTACATATTAAGACGCACATGCATTAGCTATTTTTCCTGATAGATGTTTTCAGAGTATCTATTTTTAAGAAGAGTAACATGAATTCATTTGAACTGCTAGTTTTCTGGAATTCATTACACATTATTTAATTGATCCTATCTATGTTTTAAGTCAGTTTGAAGTAAGACTTTTTTTGAAATAAATTTGATGGTATTTTAATGTAAATCGTTCACAAAATACTTTTTAAATTGTGTAAGATTCTATTTGTTTGGCCTTATTGCCTTAAGATTCCTGTTATGATTGCTCTTTAAGGTAAATTTAGCAGTATGTCAGTCATTTAAGGTTTATTGTATACTTCAGCAAGTGGCAATGTATGGCATAAAACAAGCCCTCCCTATTGTTATAAATGAAGTGTAATCAAGTAGATTATAACAATGCAAGGTGAAATGGGATACAAAGCAGGTTTTTAGCCAGTGCTATCCAGGCAACCCACCTTTGTACTCTGAATTTATTTGGATTACCAAGATAATTGAGGGGATTTTTACTCAGGTAATTGTGGTTTGGTAATCTGGGTTTTTCTGCAAATTTGATTTGAATGAAGCCTCTTAAGCAGAAACATATGGCCATGGAAGAGCGGTATCAGAACTCTCAAGGGGCAATAAAAAGTGTCCTAAGGATTTATAATTGGCTGGCATCTTTCATCCAGATGGATTCAACAGCATTTTAAGGCCTTGTAAAGAAAGGCCAGTGCTCTTTCTACTCAAAGCTGTGGTCAAGTGCAGTGAAATTTGCAGTGTACAAATTCCTCCTTCTTTCCCCTCCATCCCAGCCCCTTCCCAGCCACCCAAGTGCTTAAAGGCAAAGCTAAAGTGAGGAGCTCCACCCAAAGCCAAAGCTTTCCTGATGAATTCTGCTGCATTGCTGGGATGAGTGCATGATGTGGCCTCATCTTGGTCCTCTTCTGCTACCTTCTTGATCCTTGCTAAAGATGTACATTCACCATTGTTACCCCCAAAATGTCCATGTACTTTGAGTTGGGGTTGATTAGTCAGCTGACAGGTGGCACATACTTTATGGAGGCAGATGGAAAAATTTTACATTCAGCAGAAGAGCTAATTCGTGTCAAGTATTGGATTGAGTTAACAAGGAGCATTAGAAAGCTCCAGAAGTCAGGCTCTCAGGCCTGCACATCTGTCAATATGTGATGGGTGATTGGGTCTAATGATTGCGAGGCCTGATGCCCGACCATAACCCTCCTTGAGGAAGGGGTTTCATTCCATTGGAGCAAGAGAGGGAGGCAGATGTTCTTGTCATTTCATGGCTTTACAGGGGAATCATTTGATGTCAGGATTTTAAGAGATATAAAGTAATTCATTTGCCAGGGGTTTGCAGTTTACTAATAATTTTATTTAACTTTTAGCTTATAACTATCAGGGTGACTCAATATGTGCAAAGCACAGGGCTAGGAAGAGGGGTGATGTGGAGTGACAGCCTAATGAGAATGGGGTTTCCTTTTGGGGTGACAAAAATGTTTGGAACTAGACAGAGATGTTGGTTGCACTAAATGCTACTGAATTGTTCATTTTAAAACAGATAATTTCATGTTGTATGAATTTCACCTCAATAAGAAACAAATATGTTTGCATATATGTGTGTGTGTAATATATATACACACACACATATATACATATACATATATATACACATATATATGTATATATACATATATATACATATATACACACATATGTATATATACATATATACATATATACACATATATGTATATATACATATATACATATATACACATATATATGTATATAATCATGTGTATATATATACATGATTAAATGTGTGTGTGTGTATATATATATACATATATGTGTGTGTACACACACACACACACACACACACACAAATATTTAATCATGTGTCCGGGCATGGTGGCTCATGCCTGTAATCCCAGCACTTTGAGAGGCTAAGGCAGGTGGATCACTTGAGGTCAGGAGTTTGAGACCAGCCTGGCCAACATAGTGGAATCCTGTATCTACTAAAAATACAAAAATTAGCCAGGCATGGTGGTGTGCGCCTGTAATCCCAGCTACTTAGGAGGCTGAGGCAGAAGAATTGCTTGAACCCAGGAGGCGGAGGTTGCAGTGAGCCAAGATCATTACACTGCATTGGTGTAGTGTAATGCCTTTGTTGCCTGGGCAACAAAGCAAGACTCTCTCAAAAAAAAAAAAAAAAAAAGAAAGAAAAAGAAAAAGAAATTCATGTGATGGAGATGCTGTTTTATACCTCTGTGATGAGTCAGGGAAGGACTGGGAAAATGCTTCTCTGTCCAAGATGCCACCCTGGGGTCAGAGCATGGGTGTCTGGGCCGTGCTGACTGTGCTTGCAGTTGGTCCCTGAGAGATCATCCTCCCCTGTGCACATATAGGAACATAACCCATTAGCAAAACAAGGTGGGCAGGGGAGTGAGGCAGACAGGGGCTTCAATGGTGACGAATACGCTCAAAATGCCCTCTTCAAAAATCTTCAAAAAAAATCTTTAACTTTATCACTTTATTCATTGATTTCTTTTATCTTATTATGCTTAAAAATAACCCAAAAGTTATATGTCTATAACAGTAAAGATAGAATGTGAACCAGGTATGTGATTTTACATTTTCTACTGGTATAGTTAGCTACACTAACACAAAGTAAAAGTGAAAAGAAACAGGTAAAATTAATTTCCATCATGTATTTTCCTTTAATACAATCTTCCATGAGATATCTGAAGAGCCTAGCATACCCCAAATGGAATCTTTTAAATATGTAATCAATGTAAAAAAGACTAATGAGATACTTCACTCTTTTCATAGGAAGTCTTCCAGTTCTGGCGTATATTTTGCACTTACAGCACATCTTAATTTGGACTACTCACTTTTCAAGTGATCAGTAGTCACAGGGGCTAGTGCTTGCTGTTTGGAGTGTGCAGTTCTAGGAGTTACTATTTTTGTTGAGTCCTCTGGCCTCAGGAGATGCTCAGTAAACTAAATTGTAGGTGAAGAATGATGAACGTTATGCGTTAGTTTACAGCCTCAGCATCATTAAAGTGCCCTTAGCTCACAATACTGTGAATGACATAAAAGAAGTAGTATTCTTTTCCATTTTGTGGATGAGAAAACTGAGATTCTGAGAGCTGACATACACTCATTTATTTCTGCCCAGGAAGGCTTAACTGCTGTTCTGGTTTCCTAGTTATCCTGGACGGGCCCTGGGCAGACTCTGTTCCTGGAGGAAAAGATTTATGCACTGTGAAAGGAACTCAGCCTTCTTTAACAGAAGAGAAAATGAGTCTCAGAGAAGTACAGTAGCTGTCTTGGTAGTCATGCGCTAGTCAACCATGGAGCTTGAACAAGAACCACACCAAGAGTTCCTTTCAATTCCAGGTAACAACCACAAGCCCACATTGTCTTCTGTCCTCCAGCATCCTGGCCAGTCATTTCTGGTCATATAGTTGAAAGCAAAGGGTATGTGATGGAATTGCATGACTCCATTTAAAACAGAGAAGCTGACAGGCTACTTCACTACCTTAGCCACTTAGCCCTGGGACAAATGACAAATTCTGGCTAGATACCAATTCCAGAAACCTGGAATTTCCCCTGACAATGCCTCTCCCAGTGCAGCTCTATCATAAAGCAGGCAGTGGCTGGATGGAAGCCCATTACTCCTTCGATCACTTGGTCACTCTGGACACAATTCTATCTCCTTAGTCCAAGAGCTGAGAAGGAGGGAGAACCAACTAGACCCAGGAACTTTCTCTTTTTTTATAAGAAGAACCATGTTTGATTTTTATGACTTTTTGTTATGGTAAAATATACTTAAAATTTATCATCTTAGTCATTGTTTAGTGTACAGTTTTTGTTATGGTAAAATATACTTAAAATGTATCATCCTAATCATTTTTTAGTGTATAGTTTAGCGATATTAAATATATTATCATGGTGGTGCAAAAATCACCATCATCCATCTCCAGACCTTTTTTCATCCCTCACACTGAAAACTCCAATCCATTAAACAACAGCTTTCTATTGTACACCTCTCTCAGCCCCAGGAAACCATCATTTTACTTTCTGTTTCTGTGAATTTGACTATTCTATGTAACTCACGTAAGTGGAATCATAGTGTTTGTCCTTTTGTGGATGGCTTATTTCTCTTAGTGTAAGATAAATCAGACAATCTCTTATGTTCTGAAGATCCATCTGTGTTATAGCATATGTCAGAATTTCCTTCCTTTTCTAAGGCTGAATAATATCCCATGATATGTGTATATCACATTTTGTTTATCCACTCCTCTGTGGATGGACACTTGGGTTGCCTCTACCTTTTGGTTATTGTAAATAATGCTGCCTTGAACATGAATGTGCAAATATCAGTTTGGTTTCCTGTTATCTTCAAGTGGAATTGGTGAATCACGTGATAATTCTAGTTTTAATTTTTGAATCACTATACTGTTATTTATAGAACTTTCCCATTTTACTCTCCCACCAACAGTGCATCAGATTTGCAACTTTTCCCTATCTCTACCAGCACTCGTAATTTTCTGATTTTTTGGTAAGAATCATACTAATGGCTATGAAGGATTTCATCAATGATTAGTGATGCTGAGTATAATTTCATGTGCTTGTTGGTCATTAGTGTTATCTTTGGAAAAATTTCTGTTGAAGTCCTTTGCCCATTTTTTATAATGGGTTGCTGTTTTTGTTGTTGTTGAGTTGTTGTGTTGTATATATACATGTATATATATTCAGGATATTAATCCCTTGTTAGATAAATGATTTTTAAATATTTTCTCTTATAGGTTGTCTATAGGTTGTCTTTTCACCTTGTTAATAGCATTCTTTGATTCACAAAAGTGTTTAATTTTAATGCAGGCAAATCTGTCTGTTTTATTTATGTTGCCCGTGCTTTTGCTGTCATATTGAAGACAGGTTTGCCAAGTCCAAACTCATGAAGTGATTTCCTAAGAATGTTAGAGTTTCTCCTGAGAATTTTAGAGTTTTGGCTTTCATTTTTTGGTGTTTGCTCTATTTTGAGTTAATTTTTTATATATAATATAAGGTAAAAGCCCAATTTTTTCTTTGGCGTATGTAGATCCAGTTTTCCTGACACCACTATTTTTTTTTCTTTTTTGTTGAAAGGACTGCTTCTTTTCTCATTAAATGATCTTTGAACCACTTTCAAAAATCACTGGACCATATATGGCTTGGTTTATTTCTGAAGTCTCTGTTCTTTTGGCCTATATGTCTTAGACACAGGAGACAAGGACGCATTTAATTTTCTTTCCTCTCAAACACTAAATCTTGAGATTTTATCAGCCAAAACGTATCTATTTAGTTCATTGATACGTTCTTTTCTGTTTTCGTTGTGCAATGTCTTAACTTGCAAAATGAAATTTCAGTGTTGAAACATTTCTAGCCAAATCAATTTAGCATTTTAAAGTACAGATTGATCAGAGACTTGCACAATTTCCACTTGGCATTTTGAAATATAAATACTGATGACAGACTTCCATTGTCTTGTTTGCTCATGTATTCATTCTTCCCTCCTACAGGCACTGAATACCCATGAGCTCTCAGGCTCTATGTTGAGTTATACACATTCAAAACCATGGTCTGTTACCTCTAAGTTTCGTGGTGGATACAGCTGTGCAAACAGGTGCTTTCACAGAGGATGCACAAATGGTAGGGAATGCAGAGGAGGGGCTAATGTTCCCGGGGAGTGCTTCGTTTAGAAGATGAGGCTGGATCTGGTATGGAAGGATGGATAGGAGTCCTCAAAGTAGATAAAGAGGAGAAAAGCATTTTAAACCTGGGATAGAATGGCTGTTCTCGAAACCACAGTTCTCTTCATGCGGACTGCTTTCCCAAATGACTTGTCCTTCATGTTTCTGACCAGCTTTTCAGTATAGACCCTAGATGGAGATATGGCTTTATGGCTCTGATGGGCTCCCAGAGCCCCTAATTATAAGTTAGGTTTGGTCGGAGTCTACCCGAGAGTTCATTAGTCCATTTTTAGGGGTAACTTACCAGCAAGATATTTAACCTGAGTCTGATAGAAGTCATCACACGTACTCCTTCCCTAGGAGTAGAGAGGGAGCTAATGGCTCATGGCCCATGGGCCATGTGGCATGTGTCATCAGATGTAATAGCCCAAGATTGGGTCCAGAGATGGTTACTTAGGCAGGGTAAAGAAGCAAAGAGGACAAGATGTGAAAAAGCACCAAGAAGATAGTGTTGATTTTTTAAAAAATGTGTTTTCTTATTGGTTGAAAATGTGCACTTAATAAGAAGTTCTTCTCCCCCTGAAATCCCATAACGTTTTATCTGTTATTCTCTTTTGAAAGAAGTGGTCGTATGATAATCAAGCACATTAACTTTTAAACACAAGTGAATTTGTGGCACCAATATGGCAGAATATTAGAAATTGCAACTGAATTGAAAAATCTAGGAAGTATATCAACTTTCAGCAGTGAACATATTTTACTTTATGTTATTGATATTTATGTCCTCGCAGGGCCTTTAAATGTATTCATCTTTGAGCCCTCCAGGTTGCCCAGCATGTAACCTAACACATTGTGAGTTATACATGAAGGAATGAATG
This sequence comes from Sapajus apella, assembly GCF_009761245.1. Lineage (NCBI taxonomy): Eukaryota > Metazoa > Chordata > Mammalia > Primates > Cebidae > Sapajus > Sapajus apella. Next base: position 7,593,813 of record NW_022436948.1, read on the forward strand.
AATAGGAAAAAAAATAAAGGTGTTTTGAAAATCATAAAATATTCACAAATGTAAGATACACAGTAGATTTTGTATGTTATAGGTGCTATAAAATCTTTGATTTTTAATTTTTATTTTTGATTGTGATAAACACATAAAACATAAAATGTATAGTCATAACCATTGTACAGTACAATAGTGTTAAGTATATTCACGTTGTTGGTGCAGCCGATATCTGGAATTTATTTACCTTGTAAAACTGTAACTCTGTGTCTGTTAATCAGCACTCCCCATTTTCTCCATGCCCCAGCTTTTGGCAACCATTGTTCTACTTTCTGAATTTGGACTACTCTAGGTACGTCATATAAGTAGAATCATATACTGTCTTTTTGTGATTGGTTTATTTCACTTAGCATAATGTCCTTAAGATTCATCAGTAGTCTATGTTGAGGGATGGTGGGGATAAGAGAGCATTAGGGAAAATAGCTAATGCATACTGGGCTTAATACCTAGGTGATGGGTTGATGGGTGCAGCAAACCACCATGGTACATGTTTACCTATGTGACAAACCTGCACATCCTGTACATGTCCCTTGGAACTTTAAAATAAAACAAAAACACTTTAATTTAAAAAAAGATTCATCTATACTGTATAATGTATTTAAATTTTCTTCTTTTTAAAGACCGAACGATATTTTATTGTATGCCACATTTTATTTATTCATTCATCTGTTGATGGACACGTGGATTGTTTTGACTTTTTGGCTCTTGTGAGAAATGCTGCCAGGAACATGGTTGTACAAATATCTCTTTGAGATCCTGCTTTATATTTTTTGAAATATATATACCCAGAAGTGGAATTGCCGGATCATACAGTAATTCTATTTTTAATTTTTTTAGGAACCACCATACTGTTTCCCATAGAGTCTGTATCATTTTATATTCCCGCCAGCAGTGTACAAGGATTCCAATTTCTTTACGTTGTTACCAACATTGTTATTTTCAATTTTTTAATATTTCATAGTAGCCATCCTAATAGGTGTGAGGTATAAAAATCATTTTTTAAGACTAAAGAATAAAGCTATTGAGTGTTACTTTCTTATCTTCAGTCAGTTGATTCCTTTAAAAAAATAATTCTTCAAAGCAGATTTTGTTTTGAAGTCAGAAGCTTCTTATGTGTGACTTTCAAGAACTCTTTGAATCAGGTGTTCTTTTGGCAGTAGAAACTGATGAAATATCCAAAACAACTTTCTCTCCCAAACCTTAAAAGAATAATTGTGACATTAAAAAAAAATCACACGTTTTTTCTTTTGTCAGTGGGTTCATGCAGAGGTGAATGTTGGTAGCTAAATAATCCCAGGACTATATGCTGAGAATGAAGCTCAGAGCAGACCCCTTATCAGAGTATGTTCTGTCTTGGGAAATTCTTGAGTCAAGGAGCTGTCCAGCAGGAGAGAGGCGAGTTTTAAAGGCTTTATTTGCACATATTTGCAACTCTTTGTTGCAGTATAAGTGAAGTGTTTGGTGTGTGCTTCTGTGTATGGAGTGGGGGAGAGGGGAGGAGGGTGAGGAGCAGTCATTCCTTGTATAAGAAAAAAATGGCTCTGTTTACACTGTAACTCCCCATGCTTACAGCCTGAGGAAAACTATATATTTTCTGAAGGCAGGCAATTTTAAGAGCGTGAAAACTGTGACATCACCCAGCAGAGCTAAATATCAGTTGAGCAGCTAGTATAAGAGCTGCTTGCAATGAGTTATGAGGCTCTGAAACTTTCCACGTTAGTTTACGCTCTTTGCGGCACGATATGAAGACTTTTGTGTAGCCTAAGTGTTGGTTTTAATGAGGTATTGCAACGTACACTCAAATGAAAAACACATGATGTACCCCAGGCAAGAGAGAAGCAATAACTGTACATATTTTTGAAGAAGACTAGTCATACCACAGGCTACCATTAGAACAGAAAAAACAACAAGAATTTTAATACAGTTGTCTGGCCAAATATATTAATTTAAACTGAATGCCTTTTAAAAAATATTATAGCTGTAAGGCACAACGTTCCATTGGCAAGCATCTTCAAAACCTTCATTTTAGAGGATTGAAGGAAAAAGTGCAAGCAGCTCTTGCCGGCATGTACATTTGGAAGATCCACCAAAAAGTCTTTGATCATTTACGTGAGGCTTCTTTGAGTTTGACACAAAGAAGCTAAAATAAAAAGAAATGAATTTTTAAACCAGTAGACGTCTTTGTATTTACGTAACAGAATGACTGAGATGACTTCTGGAATGCCGTGATAAGGACAGTGGGTTGTGCATCTGAGGTCAGCCGTACTTTCCTCTGGCTATGTGTTGACTTGGGTTCAAATAACAGACAGATTTTCATTTACCTGTGACCTCACTTGGGTATTAGCCCTGGGTTCTAATAATTCTTGTCTGAATAAAGTACCATATGTTGTGTGTTCCTTAATTTAGAAATCTGAAATCTCAAAGTACTTTACTTCATTTTAATTCAGTAGTGATTTTACTGACTTCCTTGTTGAAGGAACATGGAGGTGAACAAGAGCTGATGCCCTCAGATGGCTTATCACAAGTCATTTTTGACCAAATGTCTCTAAAATCGGTTGATGACTGATACAGCACTGGGGAGCTTATTGGGTCAATGGAAATAATTTTTATTAAGTGATTTCTTTGTATTTCTTTTGAGTCCACTTCACATGTAAATCAACGATGAGAACATTAGGGTGAGAGTTACTTCTGCTATCCATAGAGATCATTGCATTGCAGGCATGTGGAGTTGGAAGGCAGCTGACAGTCCATGTCAGAGTTTGATCAATGTCACCAAAGCCCCATTCTCTTGAAAATATTGCAAAGGAGGGGGATGATCTCTTCTTATCTTGAACAGATCCAGGCCTGGGATTACAATCAGAAATCTTAGCTTTTTGCTGTTCTCATTCCAGTTCCTTAAAGCTCCTCCTAACAAACCAGCCTTTCACCTACGGCACCTTCTTTAGAATCCCCTGCCAAGAATCAAGTGTTTCCAAACTAGAATTGCTTTAGGGGATGGGATAACACAAGGTGTGAAGGCTTCTTTTAGTTTTGTGAAGTAACTTTTGTAGTGACTTCAGAAATGATTTTCCACCATTTGAAATGGAAGCCTACAATCACATTTTCCCCCAGCTACACTTTTCCATCTATGAACTATTGGGTCTGGTTATGTGGGTGGCTGGGGGGTGGGGAATCGGTATATATTTTTCTTGCAACTCAAAAGAAGCCAGAAATTAGCACCCTGGACTCACATAACAGTTTGTCTTGTCAAAACCTCCATGTGCCCAATTATTATCGGTTGTCCGTCTGCTCCTGTGAGTAATGGAAGGAGGATCTCACCCTTTGTTACCTTAGATTGTCTGGCTGAGAACTGAGCTTTCTCTTGTTCTTATTCTCTTGGTGATCTACTATTGTTCTGGAAGCAACCAAGAAAATACTAAATCTTGATTCATACACCAACACAATTTGACTTTGTTTTGGGAAGCAAAAGAGAGAAATCATATAATAATATTTTTCTTTCTTAGGCCAGTTTTATTTTTTTTCTTGAAGTGAATCAAATTGTCTATGCAATTGCTTTAGTTGAAAGAAAGATTTTGTGAAGCTTTTCCTGGCCTGGGTTCTGTGTAACGCACTGCACTTTGCGTCTGTCTGACTTCTGGAGCTCACCGAGCCCCGCTGTGTAATTGGAAACATGCACACTCACAGCGGCACTTGACTCTGCAGAAGGCTGCGGACATTTTCCCATCTTTGTTCATTCTTATTTTGTCCCTGTGCCATGATTTTTTAAATTGAATTCAAATTTGCAGCTTTTAAAAGAAAACCACAAGAACATGATTTTTAATCTCTTGAGATTTGTTTGCCGCTGTTCTACATATAAAATAGCAATTGCCTTAATATGTCTAAGCCAGATTTATGAAACAATTAAAAATAGCATCTTATTTTTTTTTAAGTCTTTTACCCGTTAAGGAAGAGCGTGTACTAACTACCAAAGGAAAACAGGTTTTGCCTCTGGTGAGTCTGAGGGGTAGAACTGGCTATTTGCAAAGACCCTTCTTCAAAGTGTCAAGGAAGGCTTGTTGTAAATGGCAATTTTAGCCTTCAGCCAGATTCTAAGCTTGGAAGGAAAAAAAAGTCCTCACAAAACCATGTTGCCACATGTGAAATGATGTTATCACATAGGGGGGTTACCTAGAGAAGATGAAGCGTTTTACAGATTACTTTATTTGTGAGCTGTTTCTGATTATTCTGATGGAGGGAAGGTCACTTTGAATAATGATGCCTTGACATCCCTTCCATGGGGAATCTATACTACTAGTCACCAGATGTGCTGGGGCAGGCACTTCAGGCTTCCTGACCATGATCTCCACGTGTTCAGGTCCCCTTTGCCTGTGTACCCTTGCTGGAGGAAAGCCAACCTGAAGCCTGTCTCCCTGCCCACTACCCCAATTAAGGAAAGCTGTGGTTTGTGATGATTTATGATCAGTATCTGTGTCTGCAGACCCAGTCGTCTTCTCCGGGCTTGAAGGTTTGGCCTGGCTATATTTCAGCAGCTGCCCACATAGAACTTGACTGGTCCCTTTGAGCTAACTATTAAATACTATTGAGCCTTTTCTGAGATGGGAATTTTCCTGTTTAGACATAATTACAAAGTGCTGACTCGATGGGACTTTGAAGATCAGTTGCTCTTGCAGATCTTTACATTTTCGACTTTTTAAAGACTCCTAAACGTTATAAAATGAGTCCTATTGAAGTCAGATTCATTATGTAGCAGAAGCTTCCTCATTCTGGGTATGTAGTGGCTCATGTGTTGGAGTTTTCAGGAAATGAAGAAGTCACCTCCTTTCCAAGGAGCCTAATGGTGTAGATGGTAGATGGAGAGGGATTTACAGTTATTATGCTTGCCAGTTCCACACCCAGTTGAGGACTCTGCAGAATTCTGCCAGACAGTTTGAGACCTTTTCCTTGCCTCCTTCTTCCCCTAGAGAAGGCTTTTTGGCCTCTCTATAAAGTTCACTAGATGGTCTTAGATCCACCCTCTGCAACTACTAGAACCACAGGAATAAGTAAATCTCTTTTCCAAATGGAACCTTTCAACTATTTGAAGAGAACACACTCATGCTTCCCTTCAAACCTCATTCGTGCTGAGTGCGGCAGCTCACTCCTGTAATCCCAGCACTTTGGGAGGCTGAGGCAGGTGGATTACTTGAGGTCAGGAGTTTGAGACCAGGCTGGCCAACATGGTGAAACCCCGTCTCTACTAAAATACAGAAATTAGCTGGGAGTGGTGATAGCTTCAGTGAGGTGGGAGAATCACTTGAACCTGGGAGGCAGAGGTTGCAGTGAGCTGAGATCACACCATTGCACTCCAGCTCGGGCAACACAACAAGACACCATCTCAAAACAAAAACAAAATTAAAAAACCAAAAATCCTCATTCTTTTCTGTTCCAGTACAAGTCCCCAGTTTCCTCAGTTGTTCTTTCCCATGGTTTTAATTTATTTTTATTTTTGAGATGGAGTTTCACTCCAGTCGCCCAGGCTGGAGTGCAATGGCGTGATCTTGGCTCACTGCAACCTCTGCTTCCCAGGTTCAGGCGATTCTCTTGCCTCAGCCCCCTGAGTAGCTGGAACTACAGGTGCCCATCACCATGCCCAGTTAATATTTTGTATTTTTAATAGTGACAGGGTAACACAATGTTGACCAGGCCGGTCTTGAACTCTTGACCTCAGGTGATCTGCCCTGCTGGGATTACAGGTGTGAGCCACTGTGCCCGGCTGTTTTTATCTTCTGTACCACCCTGGCTGTTCTCCCATGGTCATATTCCCAATGCCAGCATCACTTTTTGAAATGTTGTCATTACAGTCTGTGTTGATCAGACTACAGTTAAAAGTACACCCACTATTTCAGATTTGATCCAAGCAGTGGAGTACAGAGTTTTTTGAATGGTAGGAGCCTCTCTCCCCAGTCACATGCAGTGTGTTCCAAGAGCCCATTCGGTCCTATTCTGATTTTACTTTCTAATTTTCCCATATGAGAAGAGCTTTCCTAGGGGACTTCACTACTTTTGTGTGTGTGTGGTGGGGTGATATGTAAATAATGATTTACTCATTTAAAAAGTGCAAACAATTCACAAAGCATGAAAAGAATAAATGTAAAAAAATTCACACAGTTTGGAATCCTCCTGGTGAGAAATAACAGTGACAGGACACGTCACTCAAAATGAAAGCTGCCTGAGTCATATAGGGCCCCATATATGTCAAACTCATACGTGTGTGTATTTTAGATATTTTAGAGAGAGTTATGGAAAGATGGGTACCAAAATGTTTACAGTGGTTAGTTTTTTTTTAAGAAGAATGTAATGCATCCATAGCTATGCTTATGTCTATCTATATTTAATCAGTTGTTGAAAAGGACCAAATACCTGATGTGGCCATGTGTATTTTAATGGAAAAAATACAACCACACATCGGGACATTAGACATTGTGTCTAACTGGATGCTCTGTTGAGCCCCTTATAGTTATCACGGCTTCTAAGAAAATAATTGATCACTGCCCCCCATCCCCAAGGCTCCTCCTTCCCTAGAATTATTCCTCTTAGTATTAATGATAGTATAACCATTTACCCAGGGATTTATTTAGGCCCAAATCCCTAGCATCATTGTTCAATCCTCTTTCACTCATAGCCTATCCACCAACAAGTTCTGTAGGCTCCCCCTTCAAAATAGATCCCAGTGTCCAGTTCTCCACCTCACCTCTTCCACCATGAGCACCTTAATTCATGCCACTAGCTCATTCTCTGGAGACTGAAGTCACCCCTCCCTCACCGCCCTGCCTCTCCTCTTAGCTTCCTATAGTCTGTTCTCTACACAGAAGTCGGAGTATTTTCCTCGAAGTACAGATCAGATGAGATTTCTGCTCTGCTAAACACCCCCTCATACTTCCCTTGGCAATGTGGATAAAATCCAAGCTCCTGTTCATGCTCCCAAGGCCCTTCAAGATCTCACCGGCTTCTAGCGCTACTGGCTCACTCTGCTGTGGCCACACTGGCTTCTTGCTAGTTCTGGAATATTCCATATTTGTTTCTACCTCAGGGCCCATGTGCTCCCTGCTCCCATAATATAATTTAAAAGGTTGACAATGACATTCTCAATTTATTTCCACCTGAATCATTGCTGTGAATTTTATTGGAAATGCAGACATAGTATCTTTTTAAAAAATGAATAGACCATTCTATTATTAGTGCTAATGTTGTGACACTCTCAATGAAGCTTAAAAAACTGGCTAAATCTTGCCAGAAAGGACATTTAAATATTAACTATACCACATTTTAATACAAAAGGGTTGCTATGGCTTCCTAATGTATAATACTAAGCAACCTAGTATGGGTTGAGTTGTGTCAATAATTGTGAAGTTCTAACCCCTAGTCCCTCAGAATGTGACCTTATTTGGAAATAGGGTTACTGCAGATGTAGCTGGGTGGACCCCAATCCAATGATTGGTGTCTTTATGAGAAGAAGAAATTTGGAAACAGACAGGCATGCAAGGAGAAGCCCATGTGAATGTAAAAGCAGAGACAGGGATGATGCTTCTACAAATCAAGGAACACCAAAGACTGCAGCAGCCCCCAGAAGCTGGAGGAGAGAGAGCCTAGAACAGATCCTCCCTCACAGCCTCAAAAGGAACCAGCCTTGCTGACACCTTGATGTTGAACTTTCAACCTCCAGAACTGTGAGAAAATACATTGTGGTCGCCGGGTGCGGTGGCTCATGCCTATAATCCCAGCACTTTGGGAGGCCAAGGTGGGAAGATCACAAGGTAGGAGATCGAGACCATCCTGGCTAACACAGTGAAACCCCATCTCTACCAAAAATGCAAAAAATTAGCTACGCATGGTGGCACTCACCTGTAGTCCCAGCTGAGATGCTGAGGCTGAGGCAGGAGAATCACTTGAACCCGGGAGGGATGTTGCAGTGAGCTAAGATCGTGCCACTGCGCTCCAGCCTGGGTGACGGAGTGAGACTCTGTCTCAAAAAGAAAAAAAAAATACATTGCGGAAGTCGCCCAGGGTGTGGCACTTTGTTATGGCACCCCTGGGAAACATGTACAATCTTACCCAACCAAACTCACAGAACAGTCTGAGATCCACGTTGTGTCTAACTCATTGCCATTTTGAAGCAGCCACATACAATCACACCTTATCATTGTTGCGTTAGGGTTTTACCAGGGTAGCTGTTCAGTAACCTCTGGGCTCAAAGCTTCTCAAGGCAAGGCCGCTGCTACAATTTTGGGAAGTGCTTTGTTCTTTAACAGGTCCTGCTCTCCTGGAGAATTCCAGCTTTTTCTTTGGCCTCCTTGTAAGTGAGGGTTGTAAGAGTTGGGGGTGGGGCTATATCCATGAGGACCAGAGACAGAAAACTGCAATCAATGCTTCCTCTTCAGACTCTTCCTGGTGATCACAGCCCCGTTCATCATCAGTTGCAGTCAAAACCCTGGCTGAGAAATTGATCTGCTCAGGAATCATTCAGGGATTATTTAACCCGTCATTCCTCAGCGTTCACTAAGCATTCTCTCTGTCCTCAGCCAGCAGGAAGTTACCAACCACAGGGTTTTAAAAACACAGATTCCCAGTCCACCCCAGAGATTCTGATTCCATAGGTCCAAGAGGTAGCACATACGTTTCCATCTCCAATTCCCCAGCTGCAGCTGAGGCTGCTATTTGGAGACCACACTTGAAATAGTGCTGGATTCCGAGGACTAGAACACATTCTTGCTGAACTCTATGTCGAAACTTCTCACTGTTTTAGTCTAATATTATGCCCTTGAATTTCACCAAGGGCCAGTGTGGGATAGGCCCTGTTTGCAGTGCCTGTGACTGTTTTAGAGAGGTCATAGAGGTCATCTCAGAAACTTCACACGTTCTGTAGCTCAGTATTGGTCATGGAAAATTACTCTCAGATCTGAGGATGCAGACATATTCAATCCCTTCTTATAAATTGGCGGATATCTTAGTAGATGGTGAAAGTTCTGGAAGTCATCATCTCTTTCCCGTTACTTCCAGAACAGGGATTTTTCTTAATTGCTACAGCGTTTCTCAGAATTCTCAACCTACTTTTCTCAATTCTTAATGTAATTTCCTCCTTTTGCTGCTTGATTTTGTACTTTTATATGTTCCAATAATACCTTCATGCCTGTGTATTTTGTTCTTTTTATTTTAAACATTTTTATTATAAAGTTAATTCAGGTAGACATGTTAGTAAATAGAGTTAGCAAAAAGAAAATTAAAACCTTCCTGATCTCCATCACTCAGAAATAACACCTATGACATTTTGGGAGATTAGCCTTCTAGTTAAAAATATACATGTATTTTAATTGAATTATATACATTTATGCTTAAATCTATAAATTTACTTGAAAATTAGAATGAAGACAATTTGGCTAAAATTAAAGATGTCATGGTGGCTCATGCCTGTAGTCCCAGCACTTTGGGAAACTGAGGCAGGTGAATCACAAGGTCAGGAGTTCAAGACCAGCCTGACCAAGATGGTGAAACCCTGTCTCTACTAAAAATATAAAAATTAGCTGGGCACAGTGGCAGACGCTTGTAATCCTAGCTACTCGGGAGGCTGAGGCAGGAGAATCACTTGAACCCCGGTGGCAGAGGTTGCCGTGAGCCAAGATGGCGTCACTGCACTCCAGCCTGGGTGACAGAGCAAAACTCTGTCTCAAAAAAAAAAAAAAAAGAGTCTCACTCACAGTTTTATTCATTGTCATATGTGTTTATCAGTTAAATCATGAGTCTTGTTCTCTATCATGATGCAGTCTGCTGTGACATAGTATAGACTACAATATATTCTTACAGTCCTACTCTGACTCTTTTAGGTAGTTTTCAGTTGTTACTATTACAGACAAAATTATGATTAGTATTATAGCAGATACATTTTATTGATTTAGTATAAAATTATAGAAATGGACTTATTAGGGGAGACAGGGAGAGGGGCAAAGTGAAGTTTGCATTTTTATCCTAATCCCCGCTGGATTGAGGTTTCTGTTTCCAAAGCATTTGGTCCACTCAGATGATCAATCCGTGTCCTTCAGCCATACCCCAGAAGGACCGAGTGTCTCTTATCCCCCGGTGGCCCTCAGCGCCTCCCTCACACACAGCATCTGTACATGTAACAGATCACGACTTCACATTTCTTAGTCCCTCTCTTCTTCAAGGCCCTTTTCCCAGTTTCATGTCTTTGAATTCGTACTCCCCATAGTAGAGTTATTTTTCCCCCACAATGGTCAGAAAGTCTTCTTCTTATTATTTTTTACGTGGATTCTTTATGGACCACTGTTAATCTTATTGTCCTAAAGAAAAACAAGCCTAATGTTTTGTTCAGATCTCTCATTGGCCCGTTTGGCTTTCGGTTCATCTCTGCATTTCCACAGAGCCCCGTCTCTACCAAAGGTGTGGTTGGGAGAAGGACTGGCAAAGACTTTGCGACTTGGGTTTGCTTCCTTCCTCTTTAATGCCCATCGCAGTAACTTGGCAGGAGATGTCTAGAGGTCGGTGCTACCACTGATAAGCAGGTGCCTCTCCTCCCCCATAAAAAGCTGACCTGGTTGAAGTCACGTAACAGCATTTAGGAGGTAAGGTGAGCAGGAGCTCGCAGGAAGGTTGAGTGGTGGGGATGAGGTAGAGAAATGACTCGCAACCGACTCTGTGTCTTGGCTCGGATAACTGAGAGGGTAGATGGAATGTTGGAGGGAAAGCACTGAGGCTCAGGAGAGCTTTGCATGTGCTTTTGATCATGTGACCTGATAGCATTCGGAAGAGATGTCTGGCAGGCTTTTTGATGTACAGTCCGAATCCAGAGGAGGTTTAAAGCTTGAGCCACTGTGGAAGGCATCAGACTGTTAGTGGCAGGAGAGACCGTGGGCATTAACGTGGCCTTTCATGGAGAACATGGGCAGAGATTCGGAATCCAAGAGAGGGTGAATGCCAAAAAGAGGTGGCAGAAGGGGCCCAGGGAAGATGTGAGGGGTGTCAGCCACCCCGCCCCGTGATCTTCACACCACACCAGCAGGGAGAGCGCTTGAAAATCCTCTTAGGTTGTCTCTACTCATTTCCTTGGATTATCTGAAATAAGTTTCTTTTAGCTTTAAAAATTAATGTTCTGGTCTCTGCCTATAATCACAAATGCTCTTAATTCTGCATCTACCCACACTCTTTTCAATAGTTCCTTGATGTGGAAGCAGCAGCCGCTTCTAAGATGGACTCTTAATTTGTGGCTGTTGGTCTCTTTGTTTGGAATTAACATAAGCTCTTGTGTTTTGCTCAATTTTGTATTTGCTTTAGGAAGCATTTCAAACGGAAGAGGCTGGAGAATTCTCTTTCAGGAGCATTTCAGAAGTTATTTGCTCACCGGTGCTCAGGATGAACTGGGTGATCTCTGCTTACAGACTTTTAAACATTTCCAAAATAAAAGACACTGTTTCTGGCTCTAAATATCCTTGCTCTTTTTCTTTCTTTCTTTCTTTTTTTTTTTTTTTAAACAGCTAAGTGCTTTCTGTCTTTTCCACCTCAGTAAAGAAAATCTAATGTCTTATCACCGATCCTGTCTTTTGGAGTTTTTAATTACAGAATGTTTAATTACCAAAGGTCCTTTCGCTTATTATATTTTAAACATACAATGATGTTTACAAAAATACTCTAAATTGAAGCAGAGAAAGTCAGCAACAGTTTATTCAGGCTTTATTGGTGAACAGCTTCTGGTTTGGATGTCTGAGGCTAATTTCAGTGCAGATAGATAATTTAGCTTTATAATGATTCTGTTGAATAATAGTCCAAGAAGATCAGCAAAGAGTCACATATAGGAAGGTGTTGACTTTTTCCACAGTGAGCCACGGTTGCATAATGATTCCTAGTCCAGTGGTCAACGAGTTGCTGCCACTTTGTGACATATTTGAATTTATTCTTTGTTTATAGAAATTCAAGCCAGAAAGGCTCATAGTGTTGGCAGCTGATTAAAGCAATTTAAGTTCGATTTTTGACACTGTAATTAAATGTGAGCTCAAGTCAAACACTGCATTCCATACCCCTTCCAGGTGGGCAGGGCCGTGGAGCTGGCAGTGTGTCACTGTCTAGCTTGGGTTTGGTCTCAGGGATTCCAAAGAAAGCTTTGATTTGTAAACGGTTGGGTTGAAGGGTGCCTTCCAAAATATATCTTTTAGAGGTATGAACTAACAAAATAAATGCAAGAAAATTGGATTAATTTTAATAATTCTGCCGCTTTGATTCCAAATCCTTGAACACCTACAAAAACAAAGTATCCCTTAAATCACAGCCTTGCCGTTGGATCCCGGAACTCTCTGTTTCTGTTTACGAGCAGGAAGAGCCAGACATGTATTCTGAGATGGATGGAGCCATGCAGAGGAGAGTGGAGGTACCTGACAAGCTCTTTCAGGGTACTGATGGGCCATCACTGGGCTTTGCAGCCCTCAGAATGAAGCCTTTCAAATTGTTTTCGAAACCAGATCCAGGTTCTTTCTCTTAGTGATTGTTTTCATATGAAATAACATTGAAATCCAGTAGCAAATTGGGCTAGATGTAGATGAGAATTCCATGTGGGTAACTAGGGTTTTACTGAGAATTACAATAATGCATGGGGCAAGACTCAGATACTGAACATTCATCAGGGGTGGAAGCTCAGAGAATAGGTCAGGGCGACCACCAGCTTCCTGGTCAAAGAGATCTTTGGTCCAACGCTGGCGCTGCCTCTTACTCATTGACTTTGGATAAAGGATTTAGCCTGTGTTTTCTAAATATTTTTTGGGGAGATGTTGGTGATGAATACTCATTGGAATGCTTATTATTAAAAAATGGACTTGGTGTTATATAAGATATGGCAACAAGATTGTTACTTTCTGGATTCTATGAAAAGGTACAGGAATAACAAAATAGATGGCTTATTTGTGATAGACAGCTATTTGATAGTTCACTTTAAAAAGTCAAAAGCTCAGGCAGGGGCTGCTTAGAAAACATAGGCACGATAGAAACATTAACCCATATTACTTTTAGTGTGCCTTTTTGCTACCTAAGTGTGCCTTTTAAGCATGATAGGGCATATTTTGGGGAGCAAACCTGGAAGCATTCAATCCAATGGCATTTAATAAAATGATTTTGAGTGGAACACTGGCCTCACCCAGACACAGAACCCCCTTTGAGAAACCATTTTTCAGAGTCTTAACTTGTTCTCACTTGGAGAAATAACCATCCTAGTCCATATGGAAAAATGCCTTTCTCCCCCACACATATTTTATGTCAAGAGAACTAATTTCCTAGAGCTTACACCTACTTTGTTTTTGTTATTTTGTCTCCACCATATAGTATTTAAAAGATTGTCACGGACACAGGGAGGGGAGCATCACACACTGGAGTCTGTTGGGGGGTGGCTAGGGGAGGGAGAGTGGGCAGTGGGGAGGTTGGGGAGGGATGACATGGGGAGAAATGCCAGATACAGGTGACGGGGGGATGGAGGCACAAACCACCTTGCCATGTAAGTACCTATGCAACCACCCTGCATGATCTGCACATGTACCCCAGAACCTAAAGTACAATAAAAAATTAATTAATTAATTAAAAAAAGATTGTCAGAACAACATTGTTCAGCCATCTACTGAACATTCACATGAGAGTAACAACTCTGTCTTTGGAACTGGCTTGAAAAATACTGAAGTAAACAAGAATCTGCTTTTTCCTTTTGTCTAGTCTAAAATTGATTTATGAGACAGGACCTCTATTGAACTATGTTAAATACCTTGGAAAATTTTTGAGCCAAACTTTCATATTGTAAGAGGAAACTACATAAATATACTTGCTTGATTAAAGTGAAATATTTAGATATGCTTGATCTACTACACTATAAGTTGATGATTAAAAATAGTTGAAGTGTTTTAACCTTGCTAGGAGAGCAGTTATGGCAAAATCCATTTTATGACTTTCAAATAACTCTTATTGATTATAACTTTACAGGATCATTTGTCATGTTGCAAATAAGAGAATGTGGTTAATGTATGGATTTTTAATTTATAGGATCTTCTTCTGGCAATACCAATATAATCAATCTTTTCAAATGTTAGTAAATCAAGATGAGAACCTTTTATTAGTAAATTTATAGATACAATAAGGAAAAGGAACAAACATGCATATTTTATAAAGACCATTATTTCAGAAGTAAATCTTTTTCTCTTACATTTGAGAAAAAGTACAAATCTTTTGTAATTAACCAAATTTTGCCAAAACTTACGTATAAAACAGCTTACACTTATAGCATTTCTTGAAAGCAATTTATTTTTCCTGGGGGCTTACTCATATGAAGGGGACACTTGTGAAAAATTACTGATGCTACTTTAGGTTTAGATTAAAGCAATTCTTTCTAAAATTGAAAAGTATCAATTTTTGTATACTACAGCTTGTAATTATTGTACATAACATCAGTTATAACCCTTCATACTGAAAACTTTAGCTGATGGGGGGAATAATTATAACATTTACCAAGAGATATCTGAATTTCATTCATATCATGTTTTTAATATGCAAGCCATAAGCTGCAAATTTTTCATGAAGGGTATCGCGACTAGGAGTGTCTGAATCTGCAAATGTACCCCAAGACACCCTTAATGCTTATCTGATCAATCTTGTGGTGATCATAATTGCCAAGTTAAGTCCATTCAGTTAGGGTTGCAAGTAGTATAGTTCCTGTCCCCTCAGAGGAACTTTGTCACCACTGTATCTAAGTTGGCCTGCAAATTTCTTAAGTGGATTACTATTTTAGTTTCCAAACTTCAACACTTGAATTGTGATTTTATGCAAACAAATTCAATGAACTCCGCTTGTACAAGGTTCCTCTCTCATTTTACTCACGTGGTGTTGAACCATATTATATTTATATGGAGGCTGTCTTTCCCAATCACCCTGAATATTGTTCTAAATTTAACCTCTATGCCTGTCTCTTTGTTTCTTTTCATGAGCATCTTTTGTCCTAGAGTAACCCCCACATTTTTTTGGAGGTGGTGTCACATAGTGTTTTAGAATGTGAAATAAGGAGAAAGACTTTGGTCTGAGGTCTTTCTGTTGGTTTGCTGTGACTGTGGGCAAGAGACTTAACTTCTCTGTGCGTCCCTACCTTGAGCTATAAAATATAGTTAATAATAGACATACCTAGTAAGGTTTTGTGACAACTGGACCAGGGCTTGGCTCCATATGTAGTAGCTACACTTTGAGCTGCTCAATGTTGCTTGAGACAATGAAGGGAGCTATGCGGCTGGTCCCACTTTAACTTGTGTCCATGAATCTCCGATGTGCATTCACTGAAGCTTGGAAATTCTCATGCTCCACTTTGCTATCAGCTGGCTCTTCTGTTCCTGCTGGGCTTCTAAGTGATGGACGGGCTCCAGGCTCAGCTTTAATCTTGCCTT
This sequence comes from Sapajus apella, assembly GCF_009761245.1. Taxonomy (NCBI): domain Eukaryota; kingdom Metazoa; phylum Chordata; class Mammalia; order Primates; family Cebidae; genus Sapajus; species Sapajus apella. The sequence goes on from NW_022436948.1 coordinate 7,609,298, forward strand.
TTATTTGTTATCTCACTTCTCCCCACTAAGAAGTGAGATCCAATTGCATGGCTTAAAAACCATCTATAAACTGGTGATTCCCAATCTTGCATCCTGATATACCCAGCTCCCAACTGATATCTTGACCTGTGTATCTATGAGCACCTCTGACATAAAGGACAAATCCCTATCTGCACTCCCCTATCTTGTATTCTTCAAGTCTTCTTCTCTGTAAATTAGAAACACGATTTTCGCAGTTGTTAAGCCCTAACATTACACAACAATCACAAACACAATCATCTATGATTCTTTTTTCTTGCTGTCCACCTCCAGGCAATCACCAGTCCTGACAGCTTTTTCTGCAGAAACTCCTGGTGCATCACCCCTCCCCTAGAATGATACAGTAGCATCTTAGCTTTGTTATCCCAGCTTTTCTTTGCGCATGTTGAGAAACCTTTTCTGTATGCAAAACCTTTAGAACGTGTCAAGGAGATCAGACAATCCCTAATTCATCTTTGGCCCCAATGGCTTCCTGTCATAATGGGGATTAAGTGCAAACTCCCCAGTAGGATCTGGCTCTTGCTCACCTCGTGGACACAGATGAGATTGTTCAGCCTTGGCTTGTGTCACTGTAGCACTGTCTGTTCCTCAGATGCCCCTGAACTTGTGAGTGGCTCAGGCAGCCTTCTGTCTAGAGGGCTCCTTCTCTGGATCTGTAAGTGCCTAGTTCCTATTTGTTGTGCGGGTTCTAATTTGTTGCCACTTCTCAGTGAGGGCCACCCCCTCCAGTTTCTGGCCAGGAGCAATAGGGGTCTTGGGAAGAACTCCAGATGTTTCATATTTAAGCTCTCCATTCCTTCCTTGCAGTGAATTGATAAATGACTGCAAGGCAAGGTTATCCCTTCTCCCCCATTTCATCTGCTTCCTTGCAAAAGTATTTAACGTGAAAAGTTTTGACCTGCTAACCTAAAAAAAAAAAAGTAACCCTGGAAGGCTTTTTCATTTTTGTTGTGTGTGTTTGTGTGTGTGTGTCTGTATGTGTGTGTGTGGTGTGGTGGGGGTGCTATGCAAACAGTATTTTATACAAAATGCTTTCAGTGTCCAAGCTGAATTTCCCTTATTTGAAAGCTAATCAGAGGGCAACGTTCTTCTCAACTGCATCCTTCTCTGGGCTTCTACATGTGTGGTTAGGATTTCAGTCCTAATTTAGTTGTGTAGCCAGATATAGCATTTAACTGAAAGAATGCATTCTTAACTCTAACATCTCATGGTAATGTCCATCTTTTAATTAAAAATTTTAAAATTTAGAAGATAATAGATAGAAGTACCTGAAAAGTAAATGCACAACATAATTAATTATAATAGAAGGAATAGCCCATGTCTGCTCCTTCCCGATTCTTACCCATCCTTTCCTCTAAAGGAGGAAATTATTCATTTTTATGATCATAGTTTCTTTACTGTTTTTCATAGTTTTCTCATTGAAATGTGCATACCTAGTTGCTATAGTTGAGCTTGCCTTCCTTTTTGATCTTTACATAAATTTAATCATACAGTGTATTTCTCTGTGTTTGAAACTAGTCCAGTTGTCACATAGCTTTTGCAATAAACATAGAAATTGACCCTTCCAATCTTGAGAGTTGAGAAAGTTACATTTGTTTTATCTGAGTTCCTTTCTCAGGAAACCAACCATCAGGACTCCCAGATAGTGTCAAGGAGCTAAAACTCACCAGATCACTGCATCTGGACAATGAGCTACCAGACTCATCGTGATTGCCTAAGTGACCACCTACCTCCTGTTGACCAACTCCTCTTCCTTACCCCCTCCTAATTCCCATTTTTTCACACATGGTTATATTTTTCCCTGCTATATAATCCCCTAATGTTAGTCCACCTGAGAGATGGATTTGAGATTGATCTCCCATCTCCTTGGCTGCAGCACCAAAATAAAGCCTTCTTCCCTGGCAGTACTTGACTTTGATTGGCTTTCTGTGCAATGAGCAACAGGACCTAGACTAAACCCCTGGTGTTATGGTAATGTTTTGAACTTCTTCCCCTCCACAGTCTGTTTGTGAGATTCATCCCTCTTGTCCTTCATAGCAGTATTTTCATTGCTGTAGAGTATGCTAATGCATAAGTGTGCCACAATTTATTGATTCATTTCACTATCAAAGGGCATTTCAATATCTCCAGTATCTGTAACATATAATGACATATAATACACACATGACATATAATACTGCAGTGGACATTCTTGTAGGTGACTTCTGGTGCACATATACACATATCTCTATTGTACATGTATTAAATCATGGAATCATATAGCCTTTGATGACAGTAGACATGCCAACTTCCTATTTTTACTTCTCCAATTCATTCTCCAGCCTTCTCTACTCTTCTTGTCCTGGGATTTGACTTCTGTTGACTACATCAAATGGCTCCCTTGTCCTCTGTCTTCAGTTGGGTTCAGCAAATGAGAGTCACCACAAAGAAACCTGAGAGTAGAAAGAGAGAATGTGGGGAATTTTTTCTCCAGCTTTCTCTCTTTGGTCATGGGTTGCAATGGCTTTTTCCCTCCAGGGAAGGCCACAGCTCCTATAGTTTATCCTCTCTTGTGTTTATAGCTACTGCTGCTGCTTAACTGCTACCTCCCTCGCCTTTGTAGGCCTGAGGGTAGTAATGGCTTCCTGTTCTTGCTAGCCCAGGGGGACTTCATCACCCTTTGGTTTTTACAAAATTCTACCTTCACCATTGTAATTTCTTTCATTAAATTTTGTTCACTTACCTATTTGAATACACTATATGTCTCCTATTACAGCCCTGCTGGATAAATAAGGATGTTTCATAAATTCCAGCTATGTGTGAGAGTTCTTGTTGCTCCATATCTTCATCAGAACTGTTGTTAGTCTTTGCTTTAGACATTCTGATGTATCTGTGGTGTTATTTTATTCAGGTTTTAATTTGTATTTCCTGCATTACTAATGAAGTAGAAGACCTTTAATATATTTAATGAGCAGTTGGATATCCACTTTTATGACTGCCTGTTCAGTTTCTTCCCTATTTTTCCATTAGCTTGTGTGTATTACTATTGATTTGTGGGGGTTCTTTACATATTCTGGTTATGAATACTAGATTAAATATGTTAAAGATATTATCTTCCACTCCATGCATTGCCTTTTGATTCTGTTAATAGTGTCTTTTGATGAAAAGTTCTTAATTTTTTTCTTATTTTAATGCAGTTAAATTTATTAGTCCTTCCTTTACACTTAGTGTTTCTGTGCCTTGTTTATAAAGTCTTTCCTTTCCTAAGTCAGGAACATATTGTTCTATATTATGTTCCAAAAACTTCATAGTTTTTGCCTGTCGTATTTAGATCTACAATTTATCTGACGTTGACTTTTGTGATGGTATGAGTTACTTCTGAAGTTTCTGTTTCTCATGTGAATTTCTCATTTTCCAACACCATTTACCAACAATTCCTCCCTTTCTTTACTGCCCTGTACTTTTGTAAAAAATCAACTTCTACCTTTGTCAAAAATCAAGTGTGTTCATATATGTGTGAATCTGTTTCTGGACTTTCTTCTCCATTGTCTGATTTGTTTCTACCTGCATGAACGCCATTCTGACCTAATTGCTGTGCCCTTGTAAAAATGTTTAGTAGAGCAGGTTGTCCTACCTCACTTTGTTTTTTTAAGATTCGCCTTTTAAAATTGATATATAATACATATGTATAGTTATGGGATACATATAATATTTTGTTACATGCATAGAATGTGTAATGATCAAGTCAAGATTTTGAGGTATCTGTCATCTTGGACGTTTCTCATTTCTAGGTGTTGGGAACATTGCAAGTCCTCTTTTCTAGCTAATTTGAAATATACAATACATTGTTGTTAAGTGTAGTCAGCCTACTCTGCTATACAACATCAGAACTTATTCCTTCTATCTAACTGTATGTTTGTACCCATCATCCAGACTCTCTTTATTTCCACTCCCACTCCGTGCTCAGCCTCTGGTAACTATCATTCCACTATCTACCTCCATGAGATTAACTGTTTTAGCTCACACATAGGAGTGAGAACCTGTGATATTTGTCTCTTTGTGCTTGGCTTATTTTACTTAACATAATGACCTCCGGGTCCATCCATTTTGCTGCAAGTGACATGATTTCCTTATTTTTAGGGCCAAATAGTGTTCCATTGTGTATATGTACCACATTTTGTTTACCTTTTCATCTGTTGATGGACATTTAGATTGATTTCATATCTTTGCTATTGTGAACAGTGCTGCAGTAAACATGGAGGTGCAAGTTTTTGACATACTGACTTATTTTTCATTACATAGATACCCATTAGTGAGATTTCTGGATTATATTGATGTTTTATTTTTAGTTTTTTTTTTATTTTTTGAGAAATCTCTGTACTGTTTTCTATAGTGGCTATATTAATTTACATTCCCACCCACAGTGTAGAAGAGTTCCCTTTTCCCTGCATTCTGGCCAGCATCTGTTATTTTTTGTCTTCTAAATAATAGACATTCTAACTAGGGTAAGATGATATCTCATTGTGGTTTTGATTTGCATTTCCCTGATGATTAGTGATGTTGAGTATTATTTTTTTTTCATATGCTTTTTGGCCATTTTGGTGTCTTCTTTTGAGAAATGTATATTGATATTTTTTTGCCCTCTTTGTAAAGGTTTTTTTTTTTTTTTTTAAATTGTTGAGTTTTTTGGGTTTTGTGTATATTCTGGTTTTTCTCTTACTGAACAGTTTACAAATATTTTATTCCATTCAACAGGTTTCTCATCACTCTGCTGATTGTTTCCTTTTGTTTCCTGATTGTTTCCTTTTGTTTCCTTTGCTGTGCAGAAGTGTTTTAGTTTAACATCATCTCATTTTTCTGTTTTGTTTTAGTTGCCTGTGCTTTTGAGGTCTTAGCCGTAAAATCTTTGCTTAGATCAATGTCCTGAAGTGTTTTCTCTATATTTCATTTTAATAGCTTTATACTTTTGGGTTTTAGGTTTAAGTCTTTCATCTATCTTGTGTTGATTTTCGTATATGGCAAGAGACAGAGGTCCAGTTTTATTCTTTTACATATGGATATCCAATTTCTCCAACACCATTTATTGAAGGAAGTGTCCTTTTCCCAATGTATGTTATTAATGCATTTGTTGAAAATCAGTTGGCTGTGAATATGTGGATTTATTTCTGGGATATCAATTCTGTTCCATTGGTCTATGTGTCTGTTTTTATACCAGTATCATGCTCTTTTGGTTACTACATAGCTGTGTAATATATTTTGAAGTCAGGTTATGTGATGCTTCCAGCTTTGTTGTTTTTGTTCAGCATTCCTTTAGCTATTCAGGATCTTTTTTGCTTACAAATTTTAGGATTTTTTTTCCTATTCCTGTGGAAAATGACATTAATATTTTATAGGGATTGCATTGAATCTGTAGATTTATTTGGATGGGATGATCATTTTAGTGATATTATTTCTGATCCATGACCATCCAAAGTCTTTTAATTTGCTTGTCTCCTCTTTTGTTTCCTTCATCAGTGTTTTGTAGTTTTTTGTTGTAGAGGTTTTTTACTTCCTTGGTTAATTGTTTTCCTAGATTTTTTTTTCCTTGTAGTTATTGTGAATAGGATTTTCTTCTTGATTTATTTCTCAGCCAGTGCATTATTGGGTATATAAATACTACTGATTTTTTAAAAATGTTGATTTTTGTATCCTGCAACTTTACTGAATTTGTTTAGTAAATCTGAGAATTTTTTGGTGGAGTCTTTAGGTTTTTCTAGATGTAAGATCACGTCACCTACAAAGAGGGACAATTTGACTTCTTTTCCAGTTTGGATAACTTTTATTTCTTTCTCTTGCCTGATTGCTCTGGCTAAGACTTCCCTTACTGTATTTAATAGAAGTGATAAAAATGGGAATCCTTGTCTTGTTCAAGTTCTTAGAGGAAAGACTTTCAGCCTTTTCCCATTCAGTATAATGTTAGCTGTGGGTTAATCATGTATGAACTTTATTTTATTGAATATATTTCTTCTGTACCTAGTTTGTTGAGAGTTTTTATTATGAAGAAATGTTAAATTTTATCAAATGCTTTTTTTGAATTTATTGATATGATTATATGGTTTTTGTTCTTTTCTATTGATGTGATATATCACATTTATTGATTTGTGTATGTTGAACCATTCTTGCATCCCTGGGATACATCCCATTTTACCATGCTGCATTATCTTTTTGATGTGCTGTTGGGTTCAGCCTGCTAATATTTTGTTGATAACTCTTGCTGAACAAAATACCAGAAAATTGATATTCACCAGAGATATTGGCCTATATCCCTGCTCAACTGAAGTGATGTCCATCAGGAATATTGGCCTGTGGTTTTCTTTTTTGCTGTGTTCTTGTCTGATTTTGGTATGAAGGTAATGCTGGCCTCATAGAATGAATTAGGAAGAATTCCCTCCACTTTAATTTTTTTGAATAGCTTGATGAGGATTGATATTAGTTCTTCTTTGTAAGTTTGGTAGATTTCAGCAGAGAAACCATCTGGTCCTTGACTTTTCTTTGTTGGGAGACTATTTTTTCCAATTCAATCTCATTACTCATTATTGGTCCATTTAGGTGTTCAGTTTCATTCTGATTCAATCTTGGCAGGTTATATGTATTCAGAAATGTACTCATTTCCTCTAGGTTTTTCAGTTTATATTAGTCTCTGATGATCTTTTGTATTTTCCACTCTTCTTTAAGAGCTTCTTGTCTATTTTTGACTCTGCATTTTCATACACATTTTAGAATGACTCTGTCAAGTTCCACAAAAATTTTGTTAAAATATTGATTGGCTCTACATTGAATATATTGATCAATTTGAAGAAAATTCTCATCTTTGATTATTAAGTTTTTCAATTCCTGAATATATCTATACATTTATTTTTGTCTTCTTTTAATAATATTTTGTAGTTTTTGGTGTAAAGGTTTATATATATTATGTTAGATTTATTTCCATATTGTAAGGTATTTTGGATGCTATGAAAATAGCATTTAAAATTTTTGATTTCTATTGATGTTTGTGTTGATATATAGAACTAAAATTCTTCAATGACAAACTTCAAACTCACTTATTAATCCTAATAATTTATTTTCAAATTCTTTTGGAAATTCTCTGTAAAAAATGATGTCATCTGTAAATAAAGTTTTATTTACTTTTTCTCAATCCTTTAACATTTCATTTAATTTCCTTGCCTTATTACTAACTAGGACCTCCAATTCAATTTCTGACAAACATGGTTATATGTGGGCTTCGTCTTTTCCCCCAACTTCAAAGGATTAAATTTTAAAGTTTTGACATGAAAGTGTGTGATTTACTGTAGGTTTTGGTAGATGCCCTTTTATCAATTTATAGGATTCATAAAGTTCCTGTTTATTTCTAATTTACTAGGAATTTTTAATATGAATAATGAATTTTATTAAAGCTTTTCATCTTTTGTTTAAAATTATTATATAAATTTTCTTTACAATGTAAATTTGATTATTTATATTGATTGAAGCAAGCCTTTATTCTTAAAATAAATCCAATTTGTTCACAATATTTATATTATTGTTTTATATACTGTTGGGTTTGGTTTTCTAGAATTTTATTTAGGAATTTGCATCTATATTTATATATGAAACTGGCCTGTAATTTCCCTTTTACAATAATTTTCTAATGACATTTTGGTATCAAGCTTTCTTTTCTTTTATCTGAAAAGCTTATGTAAGACTGGCATCACATTTTTTTTTTTTTAATGCATGTTAGCATTTGCAGATAAATCAGTCTAGCCTGGAACTTTCCTTTTTTATTATTTTTAGAGTTTTAAGAGGTCTGAGATTTTTCAGTCAATGTCTTTAATAGTTATAGAAATTTAGGCTTTGTGTTTCTTCTTTTGACAGTTTTAGTAAATTACATTTTCCAAGGATATTGTCTATTTCAACTAAATTTTCACATTTATTTTTAGGAAATTGATCAGAATGTTCTATTATCCTTCCAATGTCTGTAGCATCTGTAGTAATAGCCCCATTTTCATTGTCGACTTTGGTTATTTTTTTTTTATTTTTTATTTTCCCATTTATTTATTTTATTGCATTTTACATTTTGGGGTACATGTGAAGAACATGCAAAATTGTTGCATAGGAACACACGTGGCAGTGTGATTTGCTGCCTTCCTCCCCATCACCTACATCTGGCATTTCTCCCCTTGCTATCTCTCCCCAGCTTCCCACCCCCCACCCTCCCTCCCCTATTTCCCCCCAACGGACCCCAGTGTGTAGTGCTCCCCTCCCTGTGTCCATGTGTTCTCATTGTTCAACACCCGCCTATGAGTGAGAACATGCGGTGCTTGATCTTCTGCTCTTCTGTCAGTTTGCTGAGAATGATGGTTTCCAGGTTCATCCATGTCCCTACAAAGGACCCAAACTCATCGTTTCTGATGGCTGCATAATATTTCATGGTGTATATGTGCCACATTTTCCCTATCCAGTCTATCGTCGATGGGCATTTAACTTTGGTTATTTTAACCTTCTCTCTTTTCTCTCTATAATCACCAGTCACTATACATAACTAATCTTTTCAGATAACCAGATATGGCTTTGTTATCTTTTCTACCATATGCTTATTTACAAATTTCTTAATTTTGCTCTTATCTTTGTTATTTTTCTTCTTCTTTCTCTGGGTTTTTCTAATGTTTTTGAGATTGATGCCTTTACTTCTTTCCTATGGAAGCTCACCCACAGAAACAGTAACATTATTATGTGCTCCACTTCATATTTACTCTTCTGTTTTATTTGTAGAACCAAACCTAGTTCAAGTTAGTATTAAAATGTAAATGACTCCTACAGCCATCTCGTTATGCAGTGCCATAAAATGTGCTCTAATCAGAAGGATTTTATATTATGTGTTTTGAATTATTCTTGTGAATCTTCAATGCCCAAATGAATCAGCAACAAATATTTGTCTGTAGATGTCAAGATATTTCATCATACTGATATATTTCTCAGCATAACCTCCCCTGCAGTTCCTTTGCTCCTTTCATGATGAAGCAAATCCTTTACTGAATTTCCCTTACAATCTGAATATTCTCTATTTTTGTGGACTCAGCTTAAATTTCTTTTTTCCTAGGAGTTTTTTTTTTTTTAACAAGTTTCACTTGTTATTTTACTAACAGTGTATTTAATAAAGTAAATGCTCAATAAATATTCTTGGTTCAATCAATAAACATCAACCTTTTTGTATCTGTATTAATATATTTATGTATTCTATAAAGTCTAATTGGTAGCCTACTATAAGTTTTAATTAATATATTTAAATTTGCTTTACATTTCAGTATTTCTATAATATGAATTATTTAAAAATACTTTCTCTGATTACAAAGGTAGCACACACTTGTTTTATCCCAAATTTTCTCAACTGTTTGACTTGAAAAGGGGGCAGTTACTCCATAATCCAAACCTCAAAACTGAAATTTGTATTTTAAGATATTTTCTCTGCATATGCTAATATACATGTGTAGTAATTTTCTAAAACTTTTTATACTTTGGACACTTTTCTATGCAGTGAATTAATATCTATCTCATTCTTCTTAATACAGTGTAGTATCATTATCCAATATCTGATTGAAAGACATACAATTTATTTTCATTTTGTTATTACTGTTACTGAACAGTGTAATAGTGGACATTCTTTGTACCTATAACTCTGTCTATTGTGAGTATTTCTCAAAATGGATTTCTTGAATATCCATTGGGGAGTCAAAGGATACATTATTTTATTCCCAATATACAGGAATGTCAGTGCTCTTTCCTCCATATTGTTGCCAGTGCTACAAAATATTAATTTTTTTCATTGTTATCTGGATAAGCCCAAATACTGTGTGGTGGTTTATTTATTTTTATTTTCTGTAATCTGTTTCACTTTCCTTGGATGGTTTACACTTATGGATAGTAAACTCCTGTGATGCTGACTTGTGGTCATACAGGTTCTTTTGCATTGTGTGGGTTAGGATGGCCAGCACACACTCTTTTATTTTTCTTATATTTTTATTTATTTATTTTTATTTTTTTATTGCATTTTAGGTTTGGGGGTACATGTGAAGAACATGCAAGATTGTTGCATAGGTACACACATGGCAGTGTGATTTGCTGTCTTCCTCCCCTTCACCTATATCTGGCATTTCTCCCCATGCTATGTCTCCCCACCTCCCCACCCCCCGTCCCTCCCCCATTTCCCCCCCAACAGACCCCTGTGTGTAGTGCTCCCCTCCCTGTGTCCATGTGTTCTCATTGTTCAACACCCACCTATGAGTGAGAACATGCGGTGTTTGATTTTCTGCTCTTGTGTCAGTTTGCTGAAAATGATGGTTTCCAGGTTCATCCATGTCCCTACAAAGGACGCAAACTCATCATTTTTGATGGCTGCATAATATTCCATGGTGTATATGTACCACATTTTCCCTGTCCAGTCTATCATCAATTGGCATTTGGGTTGGTTCCAGGTATTTGCTATTGTAAACAGCAGCACACACTCTTATATATATGCCAGCTATTGGCTTATGTGATGTGTTACAGTCAATATATCCCATCTGACAATATACCTTCATTTGGCTGACTGTCATGCACACACTGCACACACAGAAGCACATTACAAGGCTGATAAAATTGAATTGCTCTATTCCAGTGGTTCTCGACTGGGACAATTTTTGGTTGTACCTTCAGGGACATTTGGCCATGTCTAAAGACAGTTTTGGTTGTTGTAACTGGGAGTCAGGGAGGTGCTACTGGCATCCAATGGGTAGAGGCCAGGAATGCTAGCAAACATCCTGCCATGCGCACAGCACAGCCCCCCACAACAGATAATTAACCAGCCCAAAATGTCGATACTTCCAAGGTTGAAAAACCCTGTAGTATATTGCAAGTGACATTTTAGTGTTTTGATGATTTGTTGTATCACAAGTGTACCAATTTGTGTTCATTTTAACACATTTATTCTTTCCAAATATTGGGATGTGTCTTACAAGTGATTGATTAGAAAGTATTATGGTGAATTCTGATTGGCAGAATTATTTTTTCTTTCCTAGTGATACTTTAAATCATGATGTACTTTACACCTTAACACCCAAAGTCTTAGATTTGATGAAATACGATATGATTGTGTCTTATCTTTGATCTCTACATATGTATAAGTCTAATTTCAGTGTAGGAATAGGAAGTTTCATGTGTAGCATGACAGTGTAATTGCTGTATTTGCAGGTATTAAAAATCTATCAATGTCTAGCTTTGCATCCATAGGCGTTCCACTTTATGCCTGCTCTTAGGCAATACATAATATCCAATGTTGGAAACAATTTTTTATTTAGTTTTATGTTAAAATCGTTCTTGTATCTTAATTTTATCAATTTTATTAATTTTATTAATTTTATCAATTAAGTAAGTTGATAAAATATTGATAGAATGTTCAAATTTAGGGTGGTGTGATTGATTCATTTGAGAGTTTATGAATCATTCATATATCTATTGATTTTCTTCTTCATTTATATTCATTACCTTTACATTCAGGAAAATTATTGAAAATTCAGCGGGTTTTCAGTTTTGGGGAAGCATCTGTTCGATTGCTAACTTTTTCACTCTAAACCTTCTATGTTTTCTTACATTTACAAGCAGTCTAATAATCCAGTGAATCCCTTACATACTGAATGTTGGGAAAAGGTCATGACAGGAATATCTAGTTTTCAAATCTTGGTTTGTTAAAGATCAGAAACCTTCCCTCCAGATCTTGGTTTGTTAAAGGTGAGGATCACCTAAACTAAAGCATATTCAGATGATGGCTGTGTGATTTAATGGAGTGAGCTTTTATCCCTGGCTCTTATCGTAGAAAATCTGTATGTGGTCAGAGGGAAATGGATTTCAATGTGTACTGTCAATTCTTTTTTTGCATTTGTAAGTGAGAAAAAAATTAGGCAGTTGAAAGTTGGCGGTTTTGAGTTATTAAGAATGATCTGGATTAGCCTCAGCTTCCATGGGTCACTACGAGGTAGCCACTGATACTTCACATCTGTTTTTGGTTTGCAGTAACTGACAAAGAGGCACAATGTATGTATAGCCCTATTGTTAGTGTCGTTCCACTCTTTTAAAGACAAAAAGCTCCCCACTCCAAAGGTACAGAAATACTTTCAACTCCAAATTACAGATTAGGCAAAACCTCTTGAGTTAAGGGTCACTAAAGGCAGTCGAAAAATTTCTTTGTGAACTTCCCAGTGTTCTGGCTGTTAAAGAAAAATAGTAAAATAAAAAGAGCTCCCCAGTGTAAGAATTCCGTAAAACAGAGTGTGATGTGTAAGACACATTGATGTTTTCCATTCCTGATGAAAAGCTCAAATAACTTTAAGTAATGTGGAATCCAATATCTCAAATCCTAGCTCCATCTGGGAGGTGGGCTTTGGGTGCCCTAGCTCTCTGGGATTGGAACAGCAACGTGTTGTCTACAGGAATTCCTTGTGTGAGTTTAATTATAACTTGACTTCTTTAAAGAAGCTTTACAGAAGTCTGGGGAGAATCCCACTCAGGACTGTGGGTTTTCTTTCTCCTGCTTTCCTTGGGGAAGGAGCACACGGGACTCTGGTTCTCAGAAAGGGAGACACACTCTGTGAACCTGTGCACGTCCCTGCGCCCACATCGAAGGCCCTGTCCAGTGGTCAGCGAGGCCCACCATTGCAGCCCTCCAGATGGCTCTTATTAGAGTCAAAATTGACTGAGGGAAGCCCCCGGGGCATCCTGGAAGCCTTAGAGACCATGCTAGGGACAGAGCCCCTGATTTCCAGGAGCTAATGTTTCAGAGAAAATAATAACAGCACCTTCTAAACACTAGGGCTTTTCTTTTTAGTAACACAAGGTAATGAATCCCCACCCTCTCCCTCTGCTTCTCATTTACCATCCCCATTTCTCTGCAAGTCCCAGAGGGGAAAATTGGTGTTTTTCCACATCTCCTTGAGAAAGTAATCTGAGGTAGATGGGCAGAGATATTTCCAGAGAATGGGGTACCAGCATCATGGAGCCTGGGGAGCTGCTGGCACTGGGTGTGGAGTGAAGACCAAAGTTAGGGATGGGGGAGGAGGGTGTCTACCCTCATGGGGTAAAGTGACCCTGAGGCACCTCCACGTTTAATGAGATGAGAAAGGAAAAGGGTGAAAAAAAGAGGAAAGAACTGTTGATGTTCACTTCTTAACGTTTTTTTCTGTTGGGTCAAACTACTGTTGTAATTTTGGCATACTTTTCTCTTTATCTAATATGCAAGTTGTTGTTTGTTTGGCTGAATGTTGCTTCTGTTTTCAGCACCTCCAGTGACTGACACAATGCTTAGCATATAGCCAATGCTGGTCAAGATTTGATAAATGGATGAATGATCATACAGAAGGAGTATTTTCTGCAGTAGCAGCGTTGCAAAAGTTTCTTCTAGAGTAAGGAATGTTCTGATGGCATGCCAATGCCCGATTGTTGTATAACAAAGCACTCCAGGACTCAGTGGCTTAAAAGGACAATGATCACTTTATTATTTATAATACCTCATGTTTACAGGACTTGATTGGGCTGAGATAGACATTATTTGCTTAAAGTCTCTTATAGGTTTACAGTCAAGTGCCAGTTGGGGCTGGAGTGACCTTCATTTCTTCGTTTATAACTCTGGGGGTTGGTGCTGGCTCTGGGTTGGGACTGATGCCCGGAACACCTACAGATGGCCTCGTCACATGGCGTGGGCTTTCTCCCCATATAATGGCTGAGGTTTAAGAGTGGCTGTTCCTAAGAAAACCAAGTGGAAGCTCTATTCAGGTGGAAGCTGTATCACCGTTCCGAGGTGGCTTTGGAAGCCACATAGCTGAACTTCTGCTGTGGTCACAGCCCCACTCAGATTCAAGGAGTGGGAACACGGACCTCACTTTCTGATGGAAGCAAAGTCAGTGTCACTTTATAGAAGGTTATGTGTGATGGGAAATGCTATTGGGCCATCTTGGGAAATACAGTTGCTGTGGTGATATGGCAAATGTCTAGAATGCAGTGAATATGCCGTTCTAATTGTTTCCAATAAGTGCCTGTGAAACCAACCCAGTTGCCTAAATAGTTAAGTTGGAAATAATTTTAGTCATAGTTACTTTGGAAAATTACAAGGACTAAGTTGTATACATATGAAAACTATTCTTTTATATTGATATCCAGATAAATCTGCAAACTCATTGCTGTGCCAGCAAAATAAAGGATTTATACTCACCCACTCATTCATTCATTCATTCATTCATTTGTTCTTACAGTCAGTATTTTTTTAATTGACTATCCACTTGCTTACAGGTACTATTAGGTCAATTATTGAGATGGAAATCCCGTAAGATACAGATTTGGGAGGCCTCTTAGAGAAAACATACCTTCCATACTTCCCAATGACTCAATCTAAGAAAATGGCTCAAAAAAGCCACTTCCACAGCTCACAGAGTCTGCAGCTGGACTTGGGAGAGAGGTGGTGACATTGGGGAGAAGGGGGATGGGGAGCACATGGCCTCCCACTCTGTCTCTGTCTTACCTATTCATAGATATCGATACCCTCTGTTGTGTGTGTGTCTGTGTTTTTATGTGTGTCTGTGTCTCTGTGTGTATATATATATATGTGGACGTGTGTATGTGTGTTTATGTGTGTCTTTGTATGTGTGTGTATATGTATCTGTGTACTTGTATGTGTGTGTCTGTGCATTTATGTGTCTGTGCTTCTGTGTGTGTGTATATGTCTGTGTGTGTCTGTGTTTGCGTTTGTGTGCTTCTGTGTGTGTGTATGCCTGTGTCTAGGTTTGTGTTTTTTTGCTACTGTGTCTGTGTGTGTATGTCTGTGTGTGTCTGTTTATGTGTGTCTTTGTGTCTATGTATGTGTGTGTGCATGTATGTGTGTGTCAGTGTATGTATATATGTGTGTTTATGTGTATTTGTATGTGTGTTTATGTGTATTTGTATGTGTGTTTATGTGTGTCTGTCTTCATGCCTGTGTGTTTTCATATATGTATCTCTGTGTGTGTACGTGTGTGTGTGCGTGTGCCTGTGTTGGTGGGTCTGTGTGCTTCTCTGTGTGTGTGTTTGTGTGTGTGTATGTGTATATGTGCATGTCTGTCTGTGTATGTGTACATGCATGCATGTGTGTGTGTGTGTGTGTGAGACAGAGAGAGAGACAGAGAGAGAGAGAGACAGAGAGAGAGTAATGTGGGAGCCATTGGTACCTCACAACTTAAGTCCTAGCTGTCATCTTAACTTTGTGGATGGTCAGCAGGCAGTTTAAAAACAGATGAAGGCACAGATGCTGGGCACGTTCTGTTCAGAACTGAGGAATGGGCTGGTGCTTTGGGCATAGCTGGGCCTGGCCACATCCCTTCAGGGGAGCCACAGCTGGCTGGACTGAAACTGGCTTGGCCTGTTCCAAGTCCTTCTGCCATTGCCCTTGAGAGAAGCCCTCACCTATCCCGGGGAAGTCCCAAGTTTAAGTCAGACTCTGTGCTCTTGAGAGGCTCTCCTGGACTAGCCACTGACACAGCCAGAATTGCCCGTCTCTGCTACTCCTGGGCTCTGTAGCCAGCTTCATTCACTCATTCATTTATTCACCAAGTGCTCATTGAGTGTCATCACTGACATAGTCACGAGGGAATCCCTGGGGCTCCCCTCCCAGTGTCGGCACTGGGGCACCAGGAAGATGGCTCTTCTCTATCTCCAGTGCATTCTAGTTTCTTCTTTGAATAAACCTGCAAAGTTACTGGTTGATTTAAAATGGAAAATTGGCACAAATGAATTAAATGATACAGTGGGGTCACCAAGCAGTTGGGGATGAAGCCGGGGTCCCTGCTATCAGGGTGATGCAAGGACTCTTCCATTTGGAAAAATGTCACGAAGGCTCCCCATCTCCAGCGCACACCAGTGGACCTCTCTTGTGAAGCAGAAGTTAGCCCTACACTCACAGTCCTCAGTTCCTACCTAAGCCAGCTCATCAGCAGCAATTTGTGCTGTGGATGCTGGCAATGCTGAGCCCAGGGTCGCTTGGGCCAGTGTCTTTTATCTGCAGTTGTACCCCAGAGAAGCTGGGACTGGGATGCATGACTATTACAGGGTCCAGGCCTCCTCCCATCTAGTTTGCGATGCCTATCACATGCAAAGGGTATGTTTGTTTCCCTTTAAAAACAGCAGACGAGCAGATGAAACACTGCCTTAATTATCCTTCTGTAGAACACACTGAAAACGAGCCTCCCTGCTCTGCTGGCAGAGGGAGAGGAAAATGTACCCTAAACCGCAGTGGATGAAGCCTCTTCAGATGTCGGTCAGAGCCTTACCCACACACAGCCTCGCCCGAAAGCCCTGAACACAAACAAACAACTCTCACCCATTGACCTCACGATTCCTTGGTGTAGGAACCAAAGTGGAAGGGGGAAAGAAGGAAAATACTGCAGATATTTTTAAGTACAAGCAAAGACAGAAAGAAGAAAGTTGCAAAATTGGTTATATTTTTTAGCAAACATTGCCAACACACTGCATTTTGCTAAAGTGTTTAACATTTTGATGACCAAAAAGTCAGTGTCATTGTATAGTAAGACTATCTTCAAGAAAATCTGCATATTTAGTGCTAAGTCTTATTTTACTTCATGTAAACATAAAGTATATGTGTTTTTAAAAATGATATACTCCATGCATATTCCAAAGTACTACAGTTTTTGAAAGGAATGGACCATGGGGTATGTTTCACATCTGACATATTATAGTGTAATCCATATTCCTCCTACAACACTTAGCTCTGGAAATGTCCGAGTTTAGGCAGGCACTAGTCCTGACGTCAGTATTGTGTACAGAGAAAACAAACACTCTCTACATTTACCAGTTTGATGCAACTCATGATGGGAATGTATTGAACAATCTAAAATTATTGTAAAGGGGAATATTTTTCAGGCTTCAAAATCATTAACAGTGGTGTAGAACAATTATACAATCTCCACGGTCAAATCTCACCCCCCAGATTCATGCCTTTAATCTTGTATTCAGATCTGTGTAATTCATCTTTGCTCCTAAAACATGTATATTTCTTTGTGTTCTATAATAATGAACGATGCAAATATCTCAAAAACATTTCTATATTATAAATGTTAGATTTTAATTTTAACAAGTAAAAAATGTGACCACTTTGTAAAGTAACGTCAATTCAAGGAATTTAAAGTCAAGAATGAGGCATGCTGGAAATCTCTCTAAAGGCCTTTCTGAGGGACGTTTAGCGCCCTCTAGTGACAGCAATTCAAGCCATTCAAAGGGAACTTCCCTGCGAGGCTCACGTCTGGTTTCTAGCTGGCAAGCAAACAATGCAGCGTAGTTCTTTGGGCAGGAGGTGGTTGCTTCCTAAAATCCTTGAGGCATGATTATTTTTGTAGCTGTGAATAAAGGATGGAATAGTCTCCCTCAGGCAACTGCGCCGTGGGACAGCCATGATTTCTTCCTATCGGCTATAATATTCTTTGGCTTATCATGGCTAGTCCACTCAGAACAAACACTTCTAGTACTCCCTGAACACTGCAGCCTTTCCCAAACATGTGCTGAGATCTGTGTGGGTTCAGATGACAACAACCAATTTACTGACGTCATCGTTTCAGTTCAAGTTTGTGCATTTAACAGGATTGAACACCTTTGCATATGAGAGAATTGGAACAGAACTGACCTGCCTTCACTTCAGCTGCACCTCTGTGTCCTCTGCGTTGCTTGCAGTGGGAGAGAATACAGTGGGGAGAGGTCAGGTATAGAGAGGGGGCGAGGGCCGAGGAGGGCTCCGGTGGAGAGGATGCCATGTAGAGTGTACCATGTAGCAGCTACGGCTCGGAGACAGACTCCCAGTGTTCTGTGCTCCTGACTTCAAGCATGGGTGTAGGGGTTCATCGCATCTGCAGGAAGCCTGGTGATACTCATACAAATAGGAATGAACCTGTGGCAATTATTTTTTGCCTTTGGTTCATTTCTGATTCCATTTGTGATAGAAATAGATTAGCAAATAAATCATCGAATGAGGCGATGTTGAATTAAAGTCCACCTCAACCTAAAACTAAAAGCCAACTTTAGAAAACAGCAGGAAACATTAATGCAGGCTTCTCTGTAAATTTCTATCAATTGAATACTATCATAGTGCCACTTATTATCTTTAAGAAGTAACCTGTATTTTCTTTAAAAATAATTCATAAAGTAATGACAGATTAAGACAAAATTAAGTGATGCTCTTTAGTATCTTATAGGTGAGACAGACACAACTCTTAAAAAATCATTTAAAATTCAAACTAGAAATCAAAATCAAAATTAATTTCAATGACCTGGGATAAATTCTCAGTTTGACCAAGGATGGTGACAGGGGACGGTGCTTGGGAAAGGACACTTTGGATCTGAGTTGGGGGCAGAGGGGATGCCAGTCTCTGGGGAGATGGCCAGATGCTTTTGTGAATCTTAATTACATGTCCTGTAGGCATACAAAGCCTCATGGTCACCAATGGCAACAAGACGTTTATAACATCTATGCTCAGATACACCCAGTTATATAGATAAAGAAGTTGAAATTCATTTTGTGGTTTCCAAATTATGTAGAAAAGTCTAATAATTGGAACAATACACTTAAAAGTTCTTTTAACCTAAATAATTGTGAAAAAATAATTTCTCCTCTTAGGTTTTTTTTTTTTTAAACCACAGATAATACATTAACATATTTGGAGTCCTTGATAATGGTTTTAATATTCCTGCATTTTTAAAGTCATATGGAGTTGAGTAAGAGCAAAATTGGCATAAACTTGAGAATATGTGGGATGCTTATGAAATTGTGTTTATTGAAATCATTGCTCCATATGAGCTTATAGAACTGAACTGACGTGTGCTTCAATTTTGGGGAAATTGCAGCTTGGTGTTGAGAAGTTGAGGATTTGGTATGTGATAACAGTTTCCTTGTTTCTATTAGTTCAGATCAACCAAGAGACTGAAGAAGACATTAACTACTTAGAGAAAGTGTTGAAACAATGGTTATTTAAATTGTAATTGGATTATTTCTTAATGTGCTGCTGGAGGATATGGCACTCCCCCTCCATACACAGGCTCATACACTCACACGCTCGTACACACATACTCACGTAGTTTTATCCAATGGAGTGAAGCCGTAATCATGAAGTATGCTGTGAACAGAAAAACCGTCCTTAAACAGCACTGAATGGGTGACCTTGAGGGCTTCAAGTGCCTTAGAGCCGCATATGTTCTCAGGCAAATCCTCCAACTGATGCCGGTGGAAAAGTTCCACGGAGCGATGGAGTTTTCCATTGTGTGGGCAGCCCCAGATGCTTGATTCTTATCTGCAATCTCAGGCATGTGCCTGGCAAAAATCCTTGGGCCGTTGTTCTTGCAGGGCTCTCATGAATAATCCAAACACTATGTATTTTAAATTCATGTGTCATCTTAGGGACAGTATACAGCACTTTTGTCCTATTGTTTTGTCCTTTAAAACCTGCGTTCCATGGGTCGCGTCCAAGCTCTGAAGTTTTATGTGTGTAGAATTTGAGGAGACTGAGATAGGCTTTCCGAATGCCGAGACAGGCGGTGACTATATAGAGCCCCGTAATCCTGGCTTCCTGAGTGCCTACTGGAGTTCCTGGCAGGAAAAGGCATGCCATTAATATCACCTGAATGGATTGATGTTGCATAGATGACCTCCACAAATCTCATGAGCGTTTCTGGGTTTTCTTAATAAAATGCCAAAAAAAAAAAAAAAAAAAAGAGCTTCTCTGTGCCTGCTGTAGACATTTAAAAGGTTTGACCCTAAGAGTATCCTGGGCTGTACTTTGTGCAGAACAGGCCTGTATTTTTCAGATAGTTACATAAATATACAACGTTGCATGTTACTGACACATTTTTATATTAGGATATAATTTATGTTTATTACAAATTTATTTTTTGAAAATATCAGTGAACCAAAGAAAATGAGGGGAAAAAGCCAAAAGGATTCTCTGCCATTAGTATTATAATATATAGCTGTCAGGATTTTTACTTTGCCTTTTAATTTTTTTTTGTATTTTGATTATGACAAAAACTTATTTTTTATTTTTTCTGAGACAAAATCTCACTTTGTTTCCTAGGCTGGAGTGCAGTGGTGCAATCTCAGCTCACTGCAACCTCTACCTTCTGGGTTCAAGTGATTCTTTTGCTTCAGCCTCCTGAGTAGCTGGGACTGTAGGCATGTACCACCATCCAGCTAATTTTTGTATTTTTAGTAGAGACTGGGTTTCACTATGTGGGTCAGGCTGGTCTTGAACTCCTGACATCATGATCCGCCCTCCTCCACCTCCCAAAGTGCTGGGATTACAGGCATGAGCTACCGCCACCTACCCGACAAAGGCTTATTTAGCTAAAGATCTAATATGAAAACATACATGACCTAATTTTTACATCACAGTAAAACAGGCTCTTTGGAGAGGAGACATGGGTTTCTCTGCTGAACAGCCATTATTTATACTCATTCCAAGGTTTCTAACATGACGATACTATTTCCTTGTATTACCACCATTCCAATATTGTTCTGCTGCCAACTAGTTGACATCTCCACACATTCCTCTATCACAAGATTCATAAAGGGATCAAGTCCTCATAATATTCCTTGGATATGTCTGCCACCACTCAATTTCATTTTTCAACTTGGGAACGTGAGCTTCACTCATGGTGTCTATTCCTCCAGTTCACAAATGCCTTGGAACAGAAGGCATGGCCACCCTCACCTGCCTTTTTATTTTAACAAAATGGGTCTGTGATATAATTATCCTATATACTGTGATTTTTAACTAACCAGGTAGCATATCAGAGCAGTTTTCCATATTGCTAAGTATTCATCTACTATATCATTTTCCTGCAGTGTTTTTGAGGAGGTTGGGCATTCCATTGTGTGGATGCTTAACACAGGGATAAAGACATGAATGAGTCATGAGTGAATCTTCTGTTGTGTCCCCACAGATGTGGAGGTTCAGAAGGGTCCCCTCTCTTTGCTCTGCTCATGTATCACACCGAGAACCATGTGGCTGTCATTCAGAGTGTTCTCAGCTCCTGACCTTCCTTCCCGTATTTCACACAGAGAATTTAGTAAGAGAATAAGGATGAAAACTTGTCCAATCTTTAGAAAATGGGAAGAAATGGGCCTGGCATGGTGGCTCACACCTGTAATCCCAGCACTCTGGGAGGCCGAGGCAGGCAGATCACGAGGTCAAGATGTTGAGCCCATCCTGGCCAACATAGTGAAACCCTGGCTCTACTAAAAATACAAAAATTAACTGGGCATGGTGGTGCATGCCTGTAGTCCCAAATACTCAGGAGGCTGAGGCAGGAGAATCGCTTGAACCTGGGAGGTGGAGGTTTCAGTGAGCCGAGATCATGCCGCTGTATTCCAGCCTGGTGACAGAGCTAGACTGCCAAAAAAAAAAAAAAAAAACAAAGAAAAAGGAAATGATTTTAGGATAAATAAATAATAGTGCTTGTTTTATTGTGACAGTGAGTTTATGGTATATTTATTTTATGTTATTTTGTTTCTATTTTGGAGTAAAATGTGAGCAGACTTGTGAAGGGTTTGGCAAATTCACAGGAGATGGGTTTGTAGTGGAGAAACACGCCATTGAAATGTGCAGTTTCTTCATAGGTTCTGCTGTCCACAGCCACTGAGTGGGTTGAGCTGGTCCAGTGTGGTGTTTGCTGCGTCTCAAGGAGGGTGAAAAAGGATCCTGTCCTGATGAGCTCATGGCAGGATGGGCCTCAGGTAGGGTCGTGTGCTGGGCTGCCCCCTAACTTGGTTTGTGTGGTGACCTGGAGGCCATCTTTCCCTAGGGAGTGGAAGTATCAGGTGGGAAAGGCATCCTGGTTCTTAGGCTGCTGGGTGCTCTAGGGCTGAGGCCATTTAATAGTATAAACTTGGGGTACAGGTGAGGAAAGATGAAGTCGTATCTATATCTTCAGATAATTTCCCTGTAGGATAACGTTTGGGAAATGGTTTCTGCACTACTGTATTCTAGTTAATAGATGTGCCTTGTGCTATCAAGAGTCCGAGGGTTTTTTTTTTAAACACTTTGCATTAAATAATCAAAGATTACCAGGCTTGGATGCTATTATGCCATTTGGGACATCAAGAATTACTCTCTTTGAAGACGAAAGGAATTAATCAGACATTTTGTCATTCGAAATGAGGAAGAGTTTCCTTTGTAAAATTTTGGAGCAGAATTTACAACTCATTATCCCCAAATTAACTTTTTATTAGATTACTATGTTTTATGCATTTCCAAAATTAGATCCGGTGAAATTTATGGATCGAATATTCAGGACGTTGATCAAATAATACCATCTGTTTTTCTTTTTTTTAGTATCCAGTGAAGAAATTTGTCTCTTATAAAACAATATTTTTATTAGTTAGAAGATGAAGGGTAAATGCATGCATCGATGTTATATATAAATAAATATAGAAGACAGAGATTGAGAGAGAGAGAGCACATGTGAGAGAAAGCTGAGCAAATGATGTACACTGGCACCAGCAGACACAGAGTTACCCAGGCGAAGGGTATTAGGAGTTTTGTGTATTATCTTGTAGCTTTTCTGTAAGTTGGAAGCTGTTTCCAAATAGAGATGCAAGAAATCCCACTGTTCACAGTTAAGGTCAAACCATCACTGAAGCTTTAGGTCCCCGTAGAAAAGTTGATCTTTCCTGCTGCAGGGAACAACTGAGGGCTGGGTTAGCAACAGGAGGCGTGGGTGAGGTAGGACCACACAGGATTTTCTCCCGTGGCTATTTTGTCAGCAAAGCGTTCATCTTATTTAAAGCTGGTGTTTGGTGAATGCATAACAGGGTGTCACGTGTTGTGGAGGCCACAGTTACCATTCCACATTGATGCTTCTTAGGACAGAAAAAAAAGCAAGGAGTCTCAGGGAAGCTAAGAGAGCTTTTCTCATCAGCACTCCGGAATTCTAGTGGAAGCTGCCCAGATAAAACAGCTCAGGACTTTGAAATTTTCGAGGAAACAAAATTTTAATCAGCCTGCCATCTTATTCATTGTTCAGAGATGAAAGGAGCAGAAGTCAACACCCCTCAAAATGTAGGTGCTGACAGCTTAGGGACTGATTTTCACGGAATGATTTTCTTAAAATATACTCTCTTTCTTTTCTTTTCCTTCTTTCTCTTCTTCCCTCCCTCCCTTCTTTCTTTTCTTCTTTCCCTTCTTCTCTCCTTTCCTCGTTCCCTTCTTCCCTGCTTCCCTCCTTTCTCTCTTCCTTCCCTCTCTCCTTCCCTCCCTTCCTTCTTTCTCTCTCTTCCTTCCTTTCTCCTTCTTCTTCCTTTTTTCTTGCCCTCTTCCTCCCTCCTCCTCCTCCTCATCCTCTCCTTCTTCCCCATTTCCCTCCTTAACGTTCTCCTCCTCCTCCTTCTACCCTGACACAAGGTGATAAGTCAGAGGTAAATAAAAGCCAGAATGACCTGGGCTGGTGGACAGAGCTCTGACACATGCCAGCCGAAATTCTAAGTGAAATCCATCTATTGAACATCTGCCCCTGAAACCAGGAATTGCTGGATGACTCAGGATTTGGTCTATTGTGTTCTCGGGGTCCCCTATTGAGACCACACCTCTTTATGGGTCCTGCGTTCCTGTAGCTAGATTCAAAGCAAAATGTTTCTTCCAAGCAGTTTCCTGAAAATGAGTAATTAGAGTCCTGAAACCCTCTAAGGAATGTTCAGGCCTGCATTAGCTGTACTTCCTTCGAGGAGAAAACAGACGTGTGACCCTGAACTTATAGCTTGGATTTTAAACATGTAATGGGGCCCTCACATGGCATCTCTGGGTAGTCAAAAGGTCTGTGAGGATCTGTTGTCTGCAACATGGATATTTGTCAGAGTGAGGCCAGCTGACTGACATTCTGGGACATTTGTAGTAATTTTAGTTAATTTGGATTTTAAATAAATACTTGAAAACAAGACTTGAGTAGGTTTATTTTTCCTCTTTATTTTTCTTGTTCACTTTAAGCCTAGAGTCTTTGCGTTTTCAGCAACTTTGTGGTAGAACAAACAAGAACTGCGTGTATTTGGAAGGAGAAAATGAAACTGTTCTGGAACACTTATATGAAATGTTGAATAAATATAGGTTGTTAAAAATTAGGCAGTAAATAAATGGCTGTTACTAAACATGGCCATCGATTAACATGAAGTAGACTCCGCCTGCAAAGTTTCCTTGTAGGAGAAAGGAGTCCAAGTCCTCTGTCCTAGTCAGAATTGGACCTAGTAAGAAATGTTGTGAAGAATTGGGCTGCAAAGGGCTGGCGCCAGGGCAGTGGGGCGCCCTCAATGCCTTGGCTCCAAGGTGCTCGCAGCTTGTGTGAAGCCATGCGGTGCCCCATCACATCTGCGTCCTGCCTGGGTCTCAGACCCGTGTGTCACACAGTGGCACACCGGTCACACCTGCTGTGGCAGTCCCCATCCCAATTGATGCCTTTTTAAAAAAGAATTAAAAAAAAAAATCTCCTGGCTGCATATCATCAAGAAAAACAACATTGTTTTCAGGGTCTCTTATCTCTCCACTCCCAAATATCCTGTTTCTTTGGGCTGGACAGCCAGGACCAATAGAAACCTCTTCCTGCCATTGGCTGACTTCATTTCCCAGACTTAGCACAATCTCATCCGCTCTAAACAACCTCATCAAAACTACTTTCTGGTCAGAGAGAAGCAATAATTATTATTAACATTTATTAACGATCAATAAACTTGATTGCATTATGGCCAGCACTATTAAGGTAAGGAAAGGGTTCCTTTTAATTTGACAAAATCTTGTTCTTGTTACTCTTTTCTTTGGTTTCCTTTATCAAGGCAGATAAGTTAGGGTTGGGCAACACCCCCACTGCCACAATAGAGGACAACAAGATTTCCTTTGCACTGCCTAGTAAATTTCCTTTTTCCTACTCCAACCATCCGCAAGGCTTAAAAACTTCAAACTCAGAAAAAAATTGGGGTTTCTAAATTCACTGTTGAGTGCTGTGGATTACTTTTGGAAAGGCTTTTTGGAGCACTTCTGAATTTTCAGATTCTCTAACTATCCCTGACGGTGCCTGGATGTGTGTCTCAGAAAAGGCAGCAGACTGTGAGCGGTTGAAGGGTCAGGTCAAAGCAAAAGATGGGTTTGTGAATGTCGGACATTTGGAGGTTCTTCGTTGGCTCCTTAGCATCAGGGATGCCAGCCAGTCCCCGTGGAGGCAAAGAGAGACTCGGCAAGTGGCTGCTGGTAACGGGACATGCAAATGTTGACTTGATTTGTGGGACATCCATGCTGAGAATTGAGTGTTCTCGTAACTCAAATGGTGGTAATTTGGTTTGTTCTATTATATATTTATCTTCAATAAAATACCTACTCTCTCTGCACTGTGAGTAAGACTTCTTCCTAGCGATGGTTGGTTTGCGGGGATTAGAAAGCAAGGGCCTGTCGGTTCGCTGTGCTCTGGGGTGTTTGGTCTGATGTGTTTTCTTGCATAAGTTTCTAGTAGACAGCATATAGAGATTAAAGCGGAGGTACATCTGCATAGGTACAATCCTAAATAGAGCCTGATTCCTGGTAATGAAACCAATTTAATGGTGACTCAAGTCAAGGGGCATGCAGTCTTGAGTAGGGGTCTGGTCAGTTATTTCCAAGGCCACCATACCTTCGTGACATTTGTAGAAATGTGAAAAATCAGCAGCAAAAGCGGACACTGAGTGGAGGAGAAAGAAAACTGTGTTTGTTGCAGGCCTGTAGTTTTGCTGCATGAAGGTGAGAGGCATTTGGCTTTTAGTTGGAAAGTGCAGAAGAAAATGGAAGGTTGCCCAGAATTGGGCCAAGCCATTTTCAAAAATACTCTTTGGTTTGGTATTTTCATAATTTGAAATATTTGTATTAGAAGATTTGACTCATATGTACCATAGGAACTGTATTTCAGAAGTTCAGTTTTTATTTCTCGAGGTGTGTTCAATAATATATTAAAAATCTGTGTACCAAGAGCTTTCACCTTATAGAGATTTTTCTTTCTCTGGCCTCCAGGATTGGAATCTGCTGAAATACGGCTGCTATAGAAAGGAATTATAAAATTGAGGGTTTGATGTGCCCTATTTTTTAGCAACGTGAATAGAAGTTACTTGATTTTGTAACCCAAAATGCTATCTTTTTTTGTTCTTATTTTCATCTTTATTTATATTCATGTTTGTTGAATCAAATATTATGTGTAAATCTTGAATAACTTGAATACAATCTTATCTATTTTTTCCAAAAAAAATCAGTGCATTAAAAAGAACATCGAAATAACAGACCATTTTTAAGAAGGTAGGTACATTTTACAAAACATCCAAATGTGCTATACTGCTTAATTTAAAATATATATTTATGAATACATGAAGTTATTTTGAAAGTGTGAATGTTTTGTGATTTTCTGAACAATTTTTTGGAAATAATAGTTTACAATTATCCAAGATACTATGCTTGATTTTACATTTTATGACATTGTGTTATGTGTTTATTGTACGTATCCCAGGTGGACCTTTAGAATGACTACAGGTGAATTTTTTTTTAATCCTCTGTTAAAATAAAATAGACCCTCTTTAAAGGTAACTTCCTTTAAGACCTGTTTCTGTTAGATTTCCTGGGTAAAGTAATGAGATGATTTTACAGCCTTGTTTATAGAGTGGAAAAAGGAGGTCCTGAGACTGTTGACTACAGTTTTAATTACGTTAGGGCAAAGCCCAAATTAGCATAGGGAAAATTATGGCTGTCCACTGGAATTAGGAAACAGTCCCTCATACAGGCAGTTTCCAGTCTCCAGTGCACTCTGTTTTTTGTTGTTTCAGTAAATAAATCAATTAGTCGATCAGGCATCAGATGCTCTGAATTTTTTAAGCTGGTATTCCGCATTTGAGTGGAGTTCTGATTTTTTTGCATTAACATTTGCAAGACCCTGTGAGACACTTTGAAGGGCTAAATATTCTTTTTTTTTTTTTTTTTTTTTTTTTTTGAGACGGAGTTTCGCCCTTGTTACCCAGGCTGGAGTGCAATGGCGCGATCTTGGCTCACTGCAACCTCCGCCTCCCGGGTTCAGGCAATTCTCCTGCCTCAGCCTCCTGAGTAGCTGGGATTACAGGCACGTGCCACCATGCCCAGCTAATTTTTTGTAGTTTTAGTAGAGACGGGGTTTCACCATGTTGACCAGGATGGTCTTGATCTCTTGACCTTGTGATCCACCCGCCTCAGCCTCCCAAAGTGCTGGGATTACAGGCTTGAGCCACCGCGCCCGGCCCGGGCTAAATATTCTTATCCAGTCTTTGTGATTCTTATCATCGTTTTCCCTTGGTAACTTGAAATTGGGAGCAGAATGTTTCAACTGAAAGAAGAAAAGGCATTTTGGGAACTTATGTGAGAGTGCTCATTTATCTCTAACTGTCTGTGAATTTTAAGATCAGCCTAAGCATTCTAGTAAAGACTCGGAAGCAGCAAAGCGGATGGTTTGCAGACAATTCAGGGCTTGGTTTTGGCGCTTCCCTCGGGTCTCGGTGACATCTGACAATACTGAGAGGTGCTGAACCTCACTGGCCCCACGGTCCCCACAAATAGCATAGTATTTGCTTACAGACTCCAGAGATCCTGCTGTTACTCTGAAAACTTGATTGTGCGTCAGTCAGGAATTTTAGCCTAATTTCACACTTTCCTGATTCCTTTTTTTTAATGCCATCTATAATTTGGGAAGTCTAATGAAGCCTACAGTCCCTTCTCAGAATAATTTTCAGGTGCATAAAAAGAAATACATAGAATTACAACAGAAACACTGTTCTCTCCCAGAACCTTTTAAAAAGAACATGAACCCCAGGTTGCAAGTTCTGATCCTAGAAAGATCCTTAATGTGTCAAAAGGGAATGTGGGGGATTTTCCATCATCACGGAGATCTGACATTGAAGGATGAGGAGAGAGCAAGTAGCTGGCAGCAGCATTGGGGCAAGCATCTTAAAAACCAGACAAGACATGGAAAGTTACTAACAAGGCTGGACGGAGATCTGAGGGCAGCCTAGGCTATTTCCATGACTTGCCTAAAGAAGTT
Organism: Sapajus apella; assembly: GCF_009761245.1. NCBI lineage: Eukaryota > Metazoa > Chordata > Mammalia > Primates > Cebidae > Sapajus > Sapajus apella. Next base: position 7,637,444 of record NW_022436948.1, read on the forward strand.
ACTTTGAATTAACAGAGGTTGAAAGGTTTGATGGTAATTGAAACATGACTTGATAGGACTAGATTTTATTAAAGACCTAAAGCTTGTGTTTTATATGCCATGTTTGGACACGCTTGAACATTTGCTATCACATGCTAAGGAAACGTATTAGGACTAAGAATGATGTGAAGAAAGTTAACTCCTCATAGAATTTTGATGGATGTGATTAATGAGTTTAATAGCTACAGATATATGAAAATTTTTCATCAATCCATTGGCTAAGTGAAATACGAATTGCTTCAGTCTTTGTTACTTTGGGGGGATTCCGGGAGAATGGAAAGAAGACCAGGTGCAGAATGCCGCTGCCCTGCTGTGTGTAAGTCCTTTCAGAGCATGCTCTGAGTATTTGTCCCTGCCGAAAAGTAGCTTTACAGAGCGCTGTCTTAAAGCAGCTAGCTGCTCCTGTTCATGGGCAGCTCTGTGATCCGGGCTGCCCTCTGTGGATACCACACCCTTCTCCCCAGCCCTCTGCGTGTGTGTGCATGAACCCATGCATGCCAGGCACCCTGACTCAGTGACCCCAGAAAACAGGACTGAGAATGGCTAAATCTGTGAACTTTTTTTTTCCCTATGAAATATACTGCAAGACTGCAGTGCTCTCAATGTGCTGAGCCTGAACCATTTCTTAATTATGTACATATATAGTTGAAGCGATTATCTCATAAAATTTTTGTTTTGCAAAAACAGATCTTTATTTAAATACAAACGTAGGTTAACCACTCTTGAAAAAGCATTCATAAAAATAGGTAAATGTAACAACCACTTCTGTTGTCTTCAGGAAAATATGACTGATAATTAGAAATTCAGAGTAAATTCCCTCTGTGGGAGTGGAGACCCAAAGCCATTATTGACATCCTAACAACTTGGCGGATTTATTGATTTAGCAGCTGACAAAGAGAATCACAGAGTACGAGGCCATGGGGAAGCCAGGCCGTTGAGAGTTTCTCTGAAATGCGAAATCTCAAAGAGACAGGGACGGTCTCTGGGCTGTTCCAGTGTTTGGTAGCACACTCTGCTCTGGGAGAGTCTTTTCTTTGGAGCTGCCTCAAATGCTGCAGGAGAGCCTTCTTGTCCCCTCCTTTGACCTGACAGGATAGAGGACAGCTCCCTGGCCTGGGAATTCTGTCAGACCACCCCTGAGAATGCTTCTCTCAGCTTATGTCACCACAGACACACCTGCATTTGCTTCCTTCCTGTTGTGACCCAGGGCAAGGCAGCTAGCCTGTCTGACCTCAGTTTCCTCACCTGTAAAATGGGATCATAATGGCTACTCTGTCTTGCCCACATTCTCAATAAATGGAAGATGCCATCAGACACCCCCACTGATGTAACCTTTTCTACCATATTCTCTTACAGGCTCTGAACTCAATCCTCTTACCGTTTCCCATGACCCTGCTCCAGTGGGAAGCCCACAGCCTCAGACTGCTCTGATGTGTGGCCCCCCACACCCAGGCAGGGTACATCTGGGCCTGGGAAGCCACAGGACAGGGAAGGAAGGAGGAGGGAGCTTGCAGGCATCCTTGTTAAAGGTGTCGCAGGGCCGGTACCACACACAGGGGCAGGTGGAGCGTCCAGGGGCCGCCCGAGGTGGTGCTGGTCAGAGAAGGTTGGCTTCATCCCATTCTGAGGCAAGGCCGCTGAAGGAGGGCAGGGGCCTGTGACTGTATCGTGCTCCTGGTTAGGGAAGGAACAGCACCCTGGAATACCCTCACTGTCCTCTTTATTCCTGAATTGCAAAAAATGCATCTTATTCTTTAGCACAAATGATAAACAATAAAAAATGCTCATGGTAGAGAAAATGTTTAAAAATCATCACAAAGTCAATACAACTTGTTCAGATCCTAGCCAACCACAGTGAATTCCTAACAGTTGGGATGTGTCTTTCCACTGTGTGTATCATCTGCCTACCTGTCCTGCTCTTCTCAGTCAGCGGAGTTGTACAAGCATTTCTCCATGTCACTAATTTTTTTTGATAAGCAGAATTTTTATGCTTCATTATATTCTGTCTAAAATATGGATTATGATTTTTATAACCATATCCTAGTGTCTGAGGTGATGCTGCCTGAGGTGTTCCACTAATTATATTGCAGTACACTATCTATTTAAGTTTTTGAATACTTTTTGTTAGTATTGGTGCCTAGAACGGAATTATTGAGCCAATGAGTATACATATTTTTTAAGTCTTTGCAAAATTTAAATATTTGCCAATTTTGAAAATAATTACCAGACTATTCTCTGGAAGAATTATACCAGTTTCCCTTTTTGCTAGCCACACATCAGACCAACTCCATACTACACCCATAAAAACTCTGAATATTTTGCTCTTTGAATCTTTGCCATTCTGACAGATAAGAACCGAATCTCATTTCTTTCTTCAATGTTAGCATTTCATTACATTTTTTGTTTGTTTGTTTGCTGGGAACCCATTTTGGCTAGTGGTCCACTGTGACCTTTGGATTTTTTTCTTATTTATAATATTATTCCCTGTTTGGTCTAGCGTTCTTTCCACATATTTCCCCTACCGACTAAGCTTGGCCAAGACATGTTTTATAAAGTTTAAGATCAATTCTCGTCTGTCCACCCTCCCACTCTTCATTTTCTTTCTTGTCAGCACATTCTCCCAGCTTTGCTTGTTCTGTTGGTGAGTGTGAATAATTGATGTATACCCACTGACACAGCGAAGCTGTTTTGAGTGATAGCTTATCCATTTCTCCTGTGTCCTCCACAGTGACTGGCAAAGGGTAGAGGGTGAATAGCACTTGTTGAAAACATAAATTTTAATTTTAATTGCTTGAAATCGTAAAGAGAAAGTTAAAATATCAGAGTAATGTAATCATTGCTGTAGACTTCAAATAGAATTCTTACGTTTTTAGAGGCATTTCTCCTAGTAAAATCATATTAATTAAAATTGACTTAGATTGATGTTTAAGAAGGTATAGAAAATGTAGCTGCAGCGTCTTGAATTCATAATCCAAGCTAACATCATCTTAATGACTGCTTGGTATGGGCCAAGCCCTGTGCTAGACCCTCGCAGGGTCTCATGTGATCCTCACAGCAGCCTGGGTACCACTGCTTTCTTACAGATAAGGACAAAGGATTAGAGAGGCCAAGTGACTTACACAAGTCACACAAATCTGTCTCCCTTCTCTTTATCATCATCTGCTCGCTTTTTTCCTGCTATTCACCCTGGCCCTAAATAGTGAATGACGGTGCAGAGAAACATGATGTATTAAGTGTTATGGAGACACATTCAATAATTGGATAATGAAAATTATCATCACTGGCTCCTTTTTATCTACTCTTCTGTGAAAAACCCCATAGGCAGCAGTTCTTATGCTCTAGGTGGCTGATCAAAATAAAGAGCTAGAAAATTCAAGAGCTAAAACCCTAGCACCGAATTCTATGTTTGCTCAGTGACAAAAATTCTTTCCATATTTGGCGAGATCCAAGGGGCAGTGCTTTCAGATTCCAGATCAGCTGCTGATTTAAATTTCCTCATCCCAAGTATCAACTTCCTTGCACTTGTCTTGGGCGTCAATAATGAACACGCAGGTCAGAGTTTTCCGTAAGGCCTTACCAAGTCTTTCAGCAGAATGTTCATGGAATCAAACTCTGGGAAGAATGGTAATCTGCTGTTGTACACAGATAAGTACAGAGACATTTTGAAAAGAAATGCTGAAGCCAAGCAAAATGATTTATTTTTAAAGGGCCACATCAGAATCCAATCATAACATTAACATCAGGACTGTTACTTTAAACACGTTTGTTAAAAACAATGCTTGCCGAATTTTTGAAAATACAATAACATTATGCAAAGATTCCACACTCTTGCATTTGACGCGCTCCACTTTTAAATCCTTCCGCCTTGATAATTTAAAATCTTCCTTGCTGTCATGAAATATAACAAATCATGTGTCGATTTCTTTTTTTTTTTTTTTTTTTAATTTACCAAGTACTGACACACAGTCAGCACTGGAGACAGGACCCTTCTCCTGCGTCCACACTCACGTTCCTCCCAAGGCCATTCATTCAGATCATCAGCCAGCAGTGAGTTTCTCATCTCCATGCTCTTTGGGTTCCACTGGGTTTTTTTTTTCTTTTTTTTTAAACTTTGACAGTGTGCACACGATGCTCACCTTTGAGGAAGAAGAAACTGTTGAAACAACACTTCAGAATCTGTCAACACAATTAGTTTATGTCTCAATTTGAGGTAGATGTCCCAAGACATTGCTCCAAGTTAAAAAAAAAAAAAAAAATATGTGGTTTTGCATTGCGTAGTCCCCTTTGGATCTACACGATATGTATGCCTTCCCTGACCTCCCAAAGAGCATCAAAAACATGAAAGCTGAATCAGGAGAGCACAGCCCATTTTTATCTTTGGCCCAGGGAGGCACTTGGTACTCTGCATTTCTTCGTGGCATCCTTAAAATAGCCTCTGTGGAAAAGGGATTGGCCTTCTCTTCTGTGCAAGGGATGGGAGGCAGAGATATAGCCGCTGGCAAGGGGAATTGGAAAGAGGCCAGCCTGGGAGAGGGTGGCCCAGAGCTTTAGTTTGATGCTGCAGGATTCACCAGGTGAACGTGCCTCTCCTGGCCCTAGTTCCATTACAGGAAAATGGAGGTGGTCTGCTCTGCCCTCTCCACTGTGAACATCTGATGACTGTGCTGCTGTCAGGACACAGGGGAGCTAACAGCAGTGCCCCATCGGATCTTGAAACTGGAGAGAGATTTTGTGCAGTGGGCAGGGAAATGGGCTCCCACCTGGCTTTTGGGGATCATACCCTGGCTGTTCTAATTCCCGGCCATTTCACCTTTGACAAGTCACAGCCTCACAGGATGTAGGCTTTTCCATCTGTGAAATGGGTAGAATGGTATAGTTCCTATTTCACAGGGCTATGGTGAGATTCACCAAGTCAGAAGAGCCCAGAACTGTATTTGGCACACATGAGCTCCTCAGTCAATGCTAGTTCATTTTACTATTCATTCAAGCCAAATTAAGTTTTCTTCTAAGACTAAAATCAGAGAATCTATGAAAAGTATTCCTCCCTGCTTCTTTTCAATTTCTACAACAGTTTGTGAATTGAATTTTGTTTTCAAGTAGCCAGTTTGTACGTTTTCTTGTGATGAATGTGTTTTTTTTTTCTCTTCGTTATGAAATGAGATCTCTGACAGACACAGTGAGCTCCCGGTTATTCACAAGCATTTGATCTGCATTGGAGATTGCTTAAAACAGGACTAGGAAATGCTTGCTGGTGAGTTCGCCTGACACTGTGCACAGCAGGTGCTGGGAGGAGACATTCAGGGCATCATTGCCTTCTGCATCTCCCTATACGTCTTACTCTACTACCATCCTCTTTCTCCCTCATTGCAATCAATACCCACCCAGGAGGAGGCTTGAAAAACACAAAGGACAGCAGTGATGACGAGGGGGACCCCTAACAAGGGGGAACCCTCTTGAGCTTCTTAAATGCCGGGGATCCTTCCTGGACCTGTTCTCATTTACTCCAAGCTGCCTCCCGTAGACAGTTACTTCTTTCACCCCAGGAAATCTGGGACAGCGCAGGTCTGCAAACTTGATCTGGACCAAAGAAATAAAGGGAACGACAGGACCAGGAGGCTTGGTCTGTGCCGGGCACAAGTCAGCAAAAGCAGTCACTACACAACTCCTTTTGAGTTCCAACTTTTCACTTCGTCTTGTGTGAACTCCTAAACTGGAAGCATATTCATATTCACATAAAAATAATAATATTGTCCAAGGTCAAATGTAAATGACTTTTAGGAGTCATTTGACTTTCTGATTACTCATTCTACCAACTTGAATTAACATAGATAGTTTTGTTGACTTTACCTTCTTTGTAAGCCAAACAATGTGAACTCGTTAAGCCAGCCTTAGGACAAAAGACATACAATTTATGTTGCTAGGGTAGCATTCTCATGAAGAAAGCCCCTTCTCTGTTTCTTGTGCATCCCTGTGAGGGTACCTCTGTCCAACCCAAAGAGTTGTTTGCATTGACTCACTGTTGAAAGCCCAAGCCTATTGTAATTAATTTTGACGAGAAGCTGGTTATGAAATAAGCACATGTATACATTTTTTTAAAGCCTTGTTCTTCTGGAGATGGAAAACATCTTTTTTTAGATCACATGTTTACTGCTTTGGTAAACAGTAAAATGCTGCTACAGCAATTACCTTGAGGATAAAGGGTTTGTAGACAGATACTTCCTGCATTCACTTCCTACACAGATAGCCAGCCCAACCAGAGACGCACTGATGCAGGAAGCGCTCCCAGTGGAAACTTCCTCTCTCCGAATGCGTGGTCCATTATTCATTATCTCCTCTCCGAGGGGAATAAGCTTGTTGCTCCAGATTTTCTAGGAGGATTCTGTCTTGAAAGAGGTAAAAATATAAAGTTTCTAGAGTAATGACTTTAGTTCCTTGCTCTCATGCTTGATGTCATCTACTTGCCGATTTTTAAGGGGACATGATTAGACTAGAAGAGGCTTCTCTATGAATAATGTTCCTTGTAGGCACCTCAGTCTCCTTCGAATAATGAAAAATGACACATGATTCTAATGTTTGTATATTTGGTAGAAAATAAGTCTCTTTGAGATTCAATGGAAGGCCTTTTCTATGGTTAGTTGAAAGGTCACTTTAGATTTTGCTTTCTTTAGTCAAGCAGAGATGACCACATTTGGGCACAAAAAAATATCAGCTCACAGATTGTTCCCTGTGCTGATTTTACAGCAGTTATTAAATTCCAATGAATGCATTGTTTAGGCCCTTTGAACCGAAGCAAATAAAACCACAGTGCACACACACTGAACAATAGGGCATCATCAATTAGCCGTCTACAGGATATGTCCTTGCCGACTGGCCCCTTTGTAGGAGAAAAAAAATAGATCAAGTCAACAAACAATAACACTGAACAATAAACTAAACAAAATAAATAGCACCTGGGAGCCCCTCAAGCACTGGCGAAGTACCAAAGGGTGATGTTTACACAATCTACAGATGGAAACCTACAACTCCACCCAGATCTCCTGCAGGTCCCTAAGATACTCAGAGAGCTGAGCAGCCGTTTATTGCTAGGTCACATCAATGGTGAAGTACCCGCTTTGGTGATCAGAAAATGCTGTAAGCTTTGCATTGCAAAGGGAAAAAGGCGGTGTCTAACAGAGCATTCTGCCTGGCCTATTCCGTAAGTGCCAGTGACTGCCAGGTGCAGGGCAGAGATTACATTTTACCCCAAGAGACTGTCAGACATGGTGAGATGCTGTCATGTCTCATGTAGATGTTAATGCATAAATATATTCTAGTGATTTCATTCACATACTCATTATATGTATTTTGTATTTAACATGAAATTGAATGGAAATGAAATGGCCCAAAGAGATGTTTTCCTTTAGAGACTCATTTCTTCACAGACTTTTGCTTATCTTCTTGGAAGGCACACTGTGTAAATCTCAGGATCCTGTTTGAATGAAGACTCTTTCCTCCTATGTATCTGGTGCCCCTAGACAGCCGTTGTGCAGCTTGTTACCTTTCTGTGAAACTCCACGAGACACCTCTAGCATTCATCCTTACAGGTGCTCCCTCCTGACACCTCTGCTTCTTTGCAAAATGAATTTCCTGATCCCCTGAATCTGTAGTTTCCAATGCTGCCTGAACCACATTTGGGTGATGCTACAGGACCAGACGGCAGACATCAAGTGTCACAGATGCCTGATGGGATAGACCCCTGCTGGCAGCCTCTCTGAAAATCACCCTTGCCTAGTTGGGGATTGTTTTATTTTATTTTCTTTAACCTGTAGCAAAAATAGGTTCAGTATCTCCATTGAATAATATATTATAGAAGCATTAATAAAAACACTGTTCTTTTCCCCCATTTGAAAAACAATTATTATAGGAGTTTAGAAAATAAAAATGTAGAAAAAAAATTAAAATAATTGATGTTACACTTCTTTAAAAAGAATAATAAAATTTGAGAAATTAAACTCATTTTTATTAGTACCTTTCTATTTACTTCTTTTTCTTCCTCAGGATAGTGAGAAAAAAGAAGTGAGGGCTGAACTAGTTATGATTTAGAAATTAAGGCCCATGTTCCTTCGTAGGGATCCAGTTTCTCCATATGAAGCAGATCCAGACTGCCTGGGGGCAGGTCTCTGTCCCACCATGCCTCTGCCTTCCCTGTGCCTTGTTTCCTCATCTGTAGAAGACAGTCAGTCATGATAACAACTCCTACTTCTTGGTAGTGTTGTAAGGATTAAGCAGCTTAACACACGTATGTGCTTTGAGCAGTAACATGCTGTAGTGTACAAAAGATGTAAGTTGCAGGCCAGGCATACTGGCAGGTGCCTGTAGTTCCAGCTGCTCGGGAGGTCAAAGCAAGAGGGTCTCTTGAGCCTTTGCATCTGAGGTCAGCCTGGGTAACCTGGCAAAAGACCTCATTTCATAGCCACAACAACAGCAATAATAATGTTAGCTGTCATGGGCTCTTACTGGTTACTTACCCTAGACCCAGTCTTCTTATTTAATGTACTCCATATCTTGTTTGCTTTTTCTGAAGTAATCAATGATCTTCCTTGATTGTGTTTGTTCCCAGTATTTGTCTTTAAAAAGGAATCCTGTATTTATACCTGGGTATTTATAGCTTCTTCTAAAGATATTAAAGTATTTCCCTACACAGTCATGTGTCACCGCCACGGCATCAGTTCTGAGAAATGAGTTGTTAGATGATTTCATCATGCAAACATCACAAAGAGCACTTACACAAACCTAGATAACCTAGATGGCATAGCCTGCTACGCATCGAGGCTGTAGGCTATATGGTATAGCCTATGCCCCTAGGCTACAAACCTGTATAGCATGTGACCATACTGAATACTGTAGGCAGTGGTGACACTTAACACAATGGTTTTTATTTATCAAAATGTAGAAAAGGTATAGTAATAATGCAGTATAGAAGGAAAAAAATGATACACCTGTATAAGGCACTTACCATGAACGGGACGTGCAGGACTGAGAGCGGCTGTGGGCCTGGGTGGATCAGCCAGTGAGTGGTGAGTGAATGTGAAGGTCCAGGGCATTACTGTCTATCACTGCAGACTTACAAACACTGTACATTACACTACACTAAATTTATTTAAAACTTCCTTCAGTAGTACATTAATCTTAGCTTACTATAACATTTTTTACTTATTAAACTTAATTTTTTTTTAAACTTTTTGACTCTTCTCTTGCCACTTAGCTTGAAACACAAATATATTGTTAAGTTGGACAGAAATATTTTCTTCATATCCTTACTCAATAGCTTTCTTCTATTTTTTTTTTTTTT
>NW_022436948.1:7646913-7701913 GCF_009761245.1 Sapajus apella
AAAAAAAAAAAAAAAAAAAAAAAAGAAAACCAAGACACAAACATACACATTAGCCTAGATCTACACAGAGTCAGAATCATCAATGTCACTGTTTTTCATCTCTACATCTTGTCCCTGTCCCACTGGAAGGTCTTCAGGGACAATAACCTGCATGGAGCTGTCATCTCCTGTGATAACAATGCCTTATTCTGGAATAAGGTCCTGAAGGACCTGCCTGAGGCCGTTGTACTTTTTTTTTTGTTTTGTAAATGGAAGGAGTACACTCTAAAATAATGGTAAAAAGTATGGTGTAGTAAATATGGAAGCCAATAACATAGTCATTTATTATCGTTATCAACGGTTATGTACTCCATGTAATTGTATGTGCTATACTTTTATACAACTGGCAGCACAGCAGGTTTGTACACCAGCACCACCAAAAACGTGAGAAATGCATTGTGCTACAATGTTGCCACAGCTACAGTGTCACTAGGCGATAGTTTTTCAGCTCCATTATCATCTTGTGGTACCATCGTCCTATATGCAGTCTGTCATTGTCCATAACATCGTTATGCAACTCCTGAATGTATGCTGATTGCTTTGCTCATGCTATTCCTTTGAGGTGAATAGACAGGACATAAGAGAGTCACAATTTTTATTCCATTTGGTGGGTCAAGCAACATGTTAACCAAACTTTCAACAGCTGCATTTTTGTGAGCCCAGAAAATCAATGGTTTTGATAATTCAAAGTTGGAGAAATGAAAGACAGTCTTTGCTTCCTCCCGTCCTTATGCTTTGGGTGATGTCGTTAAATGAATGAATGTGTGTGTGCAATGGGGAGAGACAGCTGTTCTCTGGAGTGGATCTAGAGGTAAAGAAGTCAAGCTATTTTGAACCAACTACTTAGAGTGGCACATTCTTTAGGGGAGGTGAGCAGACGCCTACTGAATTATCATATTGCTGGTTAATCATGATTAAGAATCTGTAGAACCTCAGCCAGGTGCGGTGGCTCACATCTGTAATCTCAACACTTAGGGAGGCTGAGGTAGGCAGATTGCTTGAGCTCAGGAGTTTGCAACCAGCCTGGGCAACATGGTGAAACCCCGTCTCCACTAAAATACAAACAATTAGCTGGGCATCAAGACCAGAAACTCAAAACATAAGTTGTTAAAGTTCTACGCCTTAAGTCCTGTGGCTGTTGTCATTAACCTTTCATTCTTGTTGATGGTGCCTGGTAAGAAGCAGGCTCTCAGTAATGTCCATTTCATAAATGAATGAATAACCTCCTGGATGCCAAATGTGTGAGGGAATGCATGAATCAGTGACATGGCTGGCACCCTAGATCAAATCACAGAGAATTGCTTTCTATATCATGAAGATGGAGTCCATTTTCCCCAGATGCATATACAATTATAATATACCACTTATATTAACAAATCCATACTTTTCCAAAAGAGTGTTTTTGAACTATGACTTTGTGATTGATTTTTTAAAGTTTTATTTTATATATTCAAGGTGTACAACATGATGTTTTGATATACCTGAAGATGGTGATAAGATTCCTATAGTGAAACAAATTAACATATCCATCATCTTACATAGTTATACATTCTTTTTTTTGTGGGGAAAGAGCACCTAAAATCTACTCTAAGCAAAAGTCCCAAGTACAGTACAGCACAGTATGATTAAGCACATCCTTTATGCTGTACATTAGATCTCTAGATTTGTTCACCCTGTGTATTTGCTACTTTATATCTGTGACTACATCTCCCCATTTCCCCATTCAGTCTTTTTTTTTTTTTTAGATTTTACATATAAGTGAGATCATTGAGTATTTGTCTTTCTGTGTCTGGCTTATTTCACTTAGCATAATGTCCTTCAGATTCATCCATGATGTGACAATTGGCAGAATCTCTTTTTGAAAACTAAATGGGCCAGGTGGCGTGGCTCACGCCTGTAATCCCAACACTTTGGGAGGTCAAGGTGGGCAGATCACTTGAGGTCAGGAGTTTGAGACTAGCCTGGCCAACATGGTGAAACCCCGTCTCTACTAAAAATATAACAATTAGGGGGTGTGGTGATGGGCTTCTGTAATCCCAGCTATGTGGGAGACTGAGGCAGGAGAATCACTTGAACCTGGGAGATGAAAGTTGCAGTGAGCCAATATCGTGCCACTGCACTCCAACCTTGGGAGTGAGACTCCATCTCAAACAGAAAGAGACTCCATCTCAAAAAAAAAAATTGTTTTCTGTATTCATCCATTGATTGATGGATACTTTGGTTGTTTTTATATCTTGGCTATTGCAAGTAATGCTGCAGTGAGCATGGCACTGCAGGTATTTTTATGAGATAGTGATTGCATTTCTTTGAGAATATACCCAGAAAAGGGATTGCTGGGTCATATGGTAGCTCTATTTTTAATTTATTTAGGAACCTCCATACTTTTTTCCACAGTTTTTGCAACATTCCATGTTCCCACCAGCAGTCTGCAAGGATTCCCTTTCTCACGTTCTTGCCAACACTTACAATTTCTTGTCTTTTTGCTCATAGCCATCTGAACAGGTGTGAGGTGATGCCTCATTGTGGCTTCGATTTGCATTTTCCTGATAATTAGTGATATTGGATACTTGTTGTATACCTGTTGGTCACTTTTATGTCTTTTTGGGAAAATGTCTATCCATGTCCTTTGCCTATGTTTGGGAAGGTCAGATGACCACAGAGCTGCCCAGAATCTAGTGCTGCTGAGTGTATGATGGTCCCTTCCACGCCATGGATAGAAATGTTTCACCTGCAAATTAAAAGGAGAAATCCAGTTTCCAGGCAACTCATAGCCTGCATTTTGCTACATAACACTTGTCTTGATGAGCAAAACCAAACACCACTTTCATTTTTATTGAGCAGAAACACCTACCAGTATTTATCCAGGATTTGCATCGGGTCATTGAGATGTTGGACTTTGACAATCTGCTATTCAATAAGTCTTTCTGGGCATGGACTAGTGACAAGTTGTATTAATGTGCTATAATAGGGACTATTCATTTTTCTTCTTTTGTTACTGCAGTCACCTATTTGAAATTTCAATGAAATGCAGCAATCTCTTAAATATGTCCACTGGTATCTAGTGTATTGATTGACACTGACGGTTTCTGCATTCGTTGGAATCAGGCAGATTACCACACAGTACTTATTATATAAATAATATCTGTAATGGATATGAGGTAGGGTAATATTTTCAATAATAGCTACGTTTGTTTTTATACTCAATTTCAAGATAATCTGCTTTATAATAAAGATGAATTTTAGCAAGTAACTACCAGCTTATCTAAGCCAAATAGTAAAAGCCTACTGTAAATTTAAAATTATCCAGCATATTATTTAACTTAGTGAGCCTTACTGGTTAAAATATTATGTATAGGCCAATGAAAATGTGATCTTTCATAAAACCTAAAGTGTTCTATTATCTTGACAAGCTTTTTAATGGACTGTTTCTTTAACCATTTAAGAATTCATATCACCATTGTTTCCACAGTGTCTGGCATGTAAGATGCTACTCTCTAAGTGTTTCCTGAATGAATGAATGCATGAATAAATGATGTATATTGAAATCTTTCCCTGAGTGAAGCATGCATTTGGCAATGTATGTGATTAAAAACCTTAGTTCCTCTCCTGGCAGAACTAGAATCTAGTTTATAAGGAGTCAAATAAAAGGAAATGACCTTTATTTGGGAATTAAAATATTGGAAGAGACTTGATTGGTCATGTAGGAGTTTATTGTTTCTCAACCTAATTATATTTTGGATCAGCATACTCTTAAATGTTTTTAAGATAATTAAAAGAAACTCCTAAGAGAGCTATGATTCTGTTGGAGGTCTAAGTATGCATGAAACCATCATAATTTAACTAATTTGCCCACAAATGTTAGCAGGAAAATATACTAAAAATTACATTTTATTTTCCATTAGTTATTTTTCTTAATTTCTAACGTCATTTTTAAACAAATAAAACTGAGAGATGTTTGATAAAATACCTCCCAAGTGATGATTTCCATTAAAATCACTAGACACGTTTCCTCCAGTGGGATAAAAGCCAGATTTTCCTAACCAGAAAAATCAGAGCATGTTCAGGCAAAGGAGTTTACATGAAAAGTTTTGTAAAATTAGTATTACTTTGAGAATTTCAGGCCATCTGGCCACTGTAACCAGGGAGTCACTTAATTCTTGGCATAAACTCCAGCACTTTTGGAGACTGACCCGTCTATAAGGGGGTGAAAGAGAGAGACCATACAATGCTCTAAAGTGGCAAAATTTTTGTTAAAAACAGTATCCCCAAGTACTATGCTAGTTACTCAGGGCAGCTGTCACAAATTATTACAACCTAGTGACTTAAAGCAACAGAAGTTTATTCTGTTATGGCTTACGAGTCAAGAAATCCAAAATCAAGGTGTTGGCTGGGTTGCTCCCTTCTGGAGGCTGCGAGGGAGGATGTACCTGGTGCCTCCTCCAGCTCCGGGGGCTGCCTGCAAGCCCTTTGTTCCTTGGCTTGTGCAATAGTCCTCTCGGATCTGAGATTCCACTTTCCATGGTTTCTGGCTGTTTCATCTGCTGCCTGAAAATATTAGATGGCTGTTTCTAGAAATAAATGATTCATATATTTTAAATGGCTCACCATTCTAAGTAGCATGATGAAATCTTGCACCATCCTGCCCTGCTCCACCCAGGAGGTGAATTCTCCTTTTGTCCGCTGTATCCACGCTGCAGATGTTACCTGCCTGTGAATCGCCTAGCAGCCCTCTCAGTTATCGGACTGACTGTCGTGGCGTCACAGTGCTTGTGCGTAGGTAGCCCTTATCTTATTTGGTCATAGCCCCAAGCACAAGAGTAGTGATGATAGAAATTCCGGTGTGCCAAAGAGAAGCCGGAATGTGCTATTTTTTTCAGTGAAAAGGTGAAAGTTCTCTACTTACAGGGAAAAAGATCGTATGCCATGGTTGCTAAGGTGTATAGTAAGAATGAATCTTCTATCTTTAAAATTTGAAGAAAGGAAAAGAAATCTGTGCTTGTTTTGCTGTTGCACCTCAAACTGCGAAACTGATGACCGGTGTATTGTAAGTGCTTCGTTAAGATGGAAAAGGCATTACATTTGTGGGTGGAACAGAAAGTGTTCCAGCCAATGGCAGTCAGGTTCAGTACTATCTGAGGTTGCAGACATCCCCTGGGGGTCTTGTAGTGTGTCCCCCATGGATAAGGGGAGACTGCTGTAGATGCATGACTTCAGTCTCCGCTTTTCTCATCCCACAGCATTCTTCTCTCTGTTTCTGTGTATGCTGCTCAGCCTCTTCTTATGAGGATGCCTTCACTGGACTTAGAACCTACCCTTATCTATTATCTCATTTTAATCATTACTTTAATTACATCTGCAAAGATCCTACTTCTAAATAAGGTCATATTCTGAGGTTCCAGGTGGACATGACTTGTGGGGAGACACTACTTAGCCCACTACAGGTGGAAAGGAGGCAAGGCAGGTCTCAAGTGTGGCAGCTTATGCATGTTGGTTGCCCATTGGAAGAGCAGGGTTCCACTCACTGATATCTCCCTACAGATGAAGTCCCGATGGCGAGATTGTTATGCTCATACTTATGTATAAATCATTTATGTGCAAACAACATTTTGAAGGTGCCAATGCAATTAGTTTTGTTGAAGAAAGCATAAAACTTTCTAGCATGAATATCAACCACTCTGTTGTTAAATCCAGCATAATAGTCAAAATAAAATCACTGTAAAGCAAAGTGTTTACTCTGCAACCATTTCAGTTTCACAAGATACTGAGTGTGATGTTGTGGTTTTTCTTATCTCATTTTACTTGGTAAGTGTTGAGGCGTGCAAAAGCTTAGGGCAGCCCACACAGTTTGTCAGAAGCACACATGGGGAGTTTGCCACTTAGGCAGCCAATCACCCTCATTCTCTGTGCCAAGCCTGGACTAATGGATGACAATGCTGATTGCATCCTATGAAAAATGCTGCTTCATGTGGCTATCTTCAGGGACATCTTCATGTTGCACCTACACAGACCTAAGACTGAACTCATAAAACGGCATCATAGACTAATATTATTGTCAAGCACTAGGATTTCTTTTCTGCACCTAAATATTCAGGTGTTACTCATTCTTATGAAACAGATCAGATTCCAAGTAAAAATGAAAGTTCCTCTTATCACTGACCATAGGGTCTCTGTAAGGTTGTCTCGGGAAAGAAGATTTACGTTAGGAGCTAGGTCAGGGATTCTTGTCATGTCTGTGTGTGCCCTTGTCTACTTCCAGTGCACCCAGGATGAAAAACCGGTCAGTGCCCATAGCCTATCTTCACCTCACCTCAAGCTAAGACGCCAAGAAGCTCCCAGCGTTCCTGGGAGAGCCGGATCAGTGGAATCCTGGGCTTGCATCTAAGCTGGCTGCAAAATGGGAGATGGTGCATATCCCTATGATGTGAGAGTCAGTCCCACTTGCTCTATTTTCAAAATTCCTTCTCCGCACAGTAAGAATTTTCTTAGTCTTATAAAGGCAGGAAAAGGAACAGTTAAGCTTGTAAATGCAAGCCATGAGAACAAGACATGTTGCCAGGATATCTTGTCCCAAGGTATGGCGGTACTTCCCATGTAACACACGCCATCTACCACTCCCCAAACCTGCTACTGGGGCCTCTGGAGTCCAGCTTGAGTGAAATACGTCATCTTTATAAGTGAGAGGGACGCAGCCTCTTTGTGTGCAAACACATCCCCGAGGTCTTGAATATTATGACTTACCTACCGGAAAAAGAGAAGCTGAGTTCAAGGGAGATATAAGATCTAATGTTAGGATGGACTATTTTGAGAGCTATCTCGGGCCATCATGAAAACTGCACTAAAACCTTGGGGAGATAAATTTGTTTAGGACATGCTAAATATATGTTTTCCTTTTTTCTTTCTATTTAAAAAAAATCTGAGTGGCAGTCACATTAACAGGCCAGTAACATAGAGCTCTGGTTCCCTCCTATGACTTTCTGTATGTATGTATGTAACATTTTTTTTTCTTGTTTAAATGCTAGGCATATTATGCACCCCACATTGGCTTGTAGCCCTCTCTAAGTTATAGGGACCTTACCCTTCACCTGCTTATTGTTAATATCATGTCCATAAACAAGCCAGTGGCTCAGCATAAACTAATGCCAAAGAAAGCTCATGCCTGAGTGATAAATTAAATGACCTCAGCTATTTCTCTTCAGTGTTGTGAAGGTTATTTTTAACCATAGGTTTCCTAGCAGATTCTCTAACCACCCAGTATTTCACATGGCCCAACTTGGTTAACTTGACCGGTTACGGCATATGCTGATAAAGGCAAGATCATAGGTTTGCTCGCCATGAAAACCAATAACTTCTCAGAGATTAAGAAAAAAAAATTGCCCTTCTGTGACCACAAGCAGCATCACTCATGCAAATGTCAAAAGAGAGGAATTGGGAGGGAGTGAGAGTCTCACCCAGTGCAAATATTTCTACTGTTGAAAAAAGAAGGGCAGACACAGTAGCTCATGCCTGTCATTCCAACATTTGGGGAGGCCAAAGTGGGGAGATCACTTGAGTGAGACCAACTTGAGCAACGTGGTGAAACCTTGTCTCCACAAAAAAATAGAAAAATTAGTGGGGCATGGTGGCCTGCGCCTGTGGTCCCAGTTACTTGGGGCGTGGAGGTGGGAGGAGCACCTGAGCCTGGGGAGGTGGAGGTTGCAGTGAGCCATGATTGCACCACTGCAACCCAGCCTGGACAACAGAGTGAGACTCTGTCTCAAAAAAAAAAAAAAAAAAAAAAAAAAAAAAAAAAAAGAAAGAAAGAAAAGAAGAAAGAAAATCTCAGGCATCAAGTTGTGTTCCTTTAGGAGACGTTGGTTTCTGCATGAAAGCAACTATGTCCAGCTCCCCTAAAACTAGTGATTTTAGTGGGAGTACCCCATATTAAATTTTTATGTTAATAACCTCAGCCCACCCAAAGCAAGGCCAAAAGTTACCAGGGTTATGAACAGAGGCATTGCCCACCTTTTCCCTCTAAGTGTGCCTGTTAGTGCACATCTGCAGAAAGAGGCCGTTTACGTGGAATTCAAATCTGGTTGTTTAGTCTACAAGGAGGGGGGAAGGATTCTGTCTCTTTAATGTTTATAACGGTTGGACAGAGCTTGTCGGGTGAAGGTTAATTGCTCTCCAGTTTAAGCAGTTCTGTGCCCAGATGGGTTATCAGGGCTGAACACTCGTTACAAGATTAATCTCGTTTCCGACAAGACTTCCCTTTCCTTCAACTGATTTTTGCGTGGCTATTGGAGCCGTCATCAGCCGTTAAAAGGAGGGTGGATTACCCTGGGATATGAATGCTGGTATGTGGTAAAACAATGCAGAGTGGTGTCGTATCTCAGGGAACATCTTTAGGAGAACATGTGTCGGTGGTGTTGCGAAGAGTGAGAAGGCTTGTAAACGTGGAGACAGTGGGACCACGGAAGCGAGGCGCTTTGTGAGAGGTGCAGGGGCAGCTGCAGCCCCCTCTCTCTGAGGGGGACCCTGCCCTGATAATACAGAATGACACTTAGGGCTTTGTTTGCTTTAGAATATTTTTTTTTTTTAATGTGCTAGGATCAGAGTTTCATTCCTAAGGACCACACCTAAGCAGAGAGGCGTTTGGTTTGCTGCCGCCACGCTGAGCTCTGTGGCCGTGAGCACCTGTGGTGCAGCAGCTTCATTTAATTTCTGTGAATTGTCGGGCTTCTCTTTAATCTCAGGGATTTCATAGATGTCATCATGACATCGTTGCCTGAAAATAGTAGGCAGATTTAAAAATATTTAATAACAGGTAGCTTCCTTTCTTTCCTTTGTCTCAAAAAATTCTGCCAAGAAATGGCAAAAAGACGATGTCTTTTCATCCCTTTGGAATTTGGTGCATGGGAATTGACTCATTCACTTACTCACTAAGGATTTATTGGGCACCCACTAGGGTCAAGCGTGCTGAGGGGCATGAGCAGCAGACAGCTGGGCTCATTCAGTGCTGTCAATCACAGGATGCAGATGGGGGAGACTGACAAAGAGATCACAGCTCAAACGAGACACAACGTGGCAGGAAGTCGGGAGACCCAGGAGAGAACATGCTAGAGCCAGGTGGCCTGGGGATGGGACCTCTAGTTTAGAGAAGGTAGTCAGGCAAGGCCTGTTGGGCAGAGACCCAAAGGAAAGGTGAGAACAAGGTTTGCAAATGCCATGGAGGACTGATGAGGCCCAGGGGAATGGCAAAGGCAAGGACCCCAAGGCAGGGACAGGCATGTGGTGTCTGAGAATAGCACATCCTCTTGCAATCTAGTTGCACAGAGGAGGCTGTCAGAGGAACAGCCCTATCCTAAGTCAGGGCCCATATGCTTTGGCTGTAATTGGGTACAGTCCTGGACAGGTCCCTTTCTGTCAGGTGTGAAAAGCTTGGGGAATGCATCTTGGCCATGGTGGCCAAAATGTGACATTTTCACATGCTGGTGAAATTGGCATGTCGTTTTCAGGAGGCAGGAATTAAAGGCACAGAGAAAAACCTTAAACTATTTAGCTTCCCTTCCCTTCCCTTCTCTCTTCTTCCCATCTCCTCTCCCTTGCTTCTGATTATGGTGGGGCTAGCTTTATACATTCTCTAGTTTCCTGTATTTTGACTTGCTTTTGCAGCCGTTTCAGTCCTAGGCCATTGGGTGCAGTATGTTCAGTGTTTACAGGCATGCACGTAAGAACCAGGCAGCTGGCTTAGAATCCTGCTGCTAACTGACAAGATGTTCTAGGCAACTTATTCAATTTTTGGAGTCTCCGTTTTCCTCATCTTTAAAACGGGCATAATGGTAGCTTCCACTTCAAAAGGCTAGTGTGCAGATTAGATGCATTAATTCACATATGCATGTCTTTTAGAGCCTGCCAGGCTGTGATCATGTCACTAAATGTGATGTTATCAGGAAGGTCCTGTATTGTCTACAAGGCTTCCCTTTCATCCATTTCACTGAGAAAAGTAAGATCAATTATCATTAAGTCTAGAGACATTTTTGTAGGCTAGAGGCTTCTTTTCACAATGTTTTCTCCAAAAAACCACAAACAAACAGGCAAAAACAATGGAGTCTTCCACCCTGTTTTGTTTGATGTTTATATAAGGGCTGTATGGCCACCACCTTCCATAAAGATAGGAATCTCATTCCTTTTTTGGTGACCTTTTCAGAGCAAGGGTTGTTTCTGCCCCACAGGCATCATGTGGCTTAGTGACATTTTTAACCGCCCTCCCCCTGCTCCGCAAACACGTAGTTTTCAGGGCAAAAAGCTGAGGAGAAGAGAGGCAGGATGGAAGTGTGGGCCTCCAGTGCAGCATCTCTGCTGGCTTCTGAGACTCTGTGTCACCCAGGGATGGGAGGACAAGTCTCTCCAGGGTGCCCATCCGGACCCTGCTGCCTGCGGTCACGAGACAAGGAGATCGTGTGTCACAAAGACACTCAACATGCAGAGGCCATGTTGCCTGTCACCTGAGGGGCTGCACCCAGTGAGCTTCCGGTCTCCATGTCCCCTCCCACTTCTCAGCTTTCCTACTGAGGAATTTGCCATTTCCTGTCAAGAGGTCAGGGTATATACAAGCAATGGGTGCCATGGAGAGGGTGGGGTCAGGAGAACCACAGGAAGTCCTCAGATATGACCATTTGGGTTGTAGGAGTCGGGACCAACAATGATTCTTACCTTTCCATTGATGACGCACACTTGGCAAGAATTGCCCAAGATTTAATTTTTGTTTCTGGGAAGTAAATGCTCCTTAAAAGATTTACTTGTGAGTAAACTTTTAACCACTCTTCTTTAGCTATTTAAGGAAAAAAAAATTAGTTGGCTCATGTTTTCCAACTTATTTCCTCTCTGTTATACATACACACACACACACACACACATATACACACACATGCACACACATACATACAACACTTACATATACACATGCATACACACATATGCACACACATACACACATACATATACACACATGCACACACATACACACATGCATATACACACAGACATATACACACACATGTACACACATACACACATATATAACACTTACATGCATGCATACACACATATACACACATGCACACATACATACAACATTTACATACACACATGCATACACACACATATACGCTCACACAAACACATGCATCCAGATACATATACACACACACAGATATGTATATTTATGCCTGTTTAGTTCCAAACTCACATACTTTATGTAGGTAAAACTTAACTGAACTTTACTATGTAGACCATACGTTTAAGTACAACTTCATTTCACAAAATAATAATATCCCCAAACCCTGTCTTTCAAAAAAAAATTTCCCTCTCTCAATTATTTTTTCTGGGATTACAAAGGATATCTTCTCTTAGGATTTGTAAATGTGTCTTAATTTTTGATGCTCCCAGATTTGAGTCAATTTCCTCTATTTGAGTTCAGGATTAAGTTTGAATCGTTATTATTTCGTCATTCTATGGTATCTAAAATAATTATTTTTTCTTATTTAAAGTCATCTTTAAAAAAACACTTTTATTTATATAATTGAATGCAAGGTCATACTAAGATTTAAAACCATGGGCCCAGTTTCCCAAAGAGCAATGAAAAGCTGAATGAGATAAAGAAGGAATTCACTAAAGATAGAGGATTCCACAGAAGTCTGGTCTGCCTCAGCAGAGCGAGAGTAAGGTCCAGATGAGGGTGAGGGGATGTGAGTCAAAATTGGGAACTTACTTGATGTGGCTCAGCTCCTATGTCCTTTTGACGTGTTCCTAAGCCTTTTTTTTTTTTTTTTTTGGAGCACATCCTCCATTTCATTTTGAAGCATGTATTTGTAGACGGTTTTATGCTCTGAAAATGAAACCTTGCTACACTTCAGAACCACATCTCAGAAGGAAGCGGACTGGTCTGCAGGTCCCAGAAGTTCTGCCCTGCAGTGCCTGCTGCCTGCCTCATGCCGGGTCTGCAGGCGGGGAGCTGAGGTCACAGAGGAGCCAAGCTCAAGCGCCGAGATGGGGTGCAAAACTCATTTCCTCCAGGCCCTGCTGGGGCTCCTCAAAATGGAAAAACCAAAAAGTCAGGCACAGCATCCACCAAGACAGGGCAGGCAAACTGCAAGACCCTGCAGGTCTGAGCTCCAAGTGCACACACTGCTCACGTGCAGCCACTTCCTTCTTTGAGGGTCATGGAAAGAGAAACGTGGTAACTGAGACACCTTTCTTCCCTACTCCTGTGGTTTGGGAATGCCTTTTCCAAAACGTTCATTTTCTTTTTCTCCCTCCTGACCCTCAGGGCTTCATCTTTCTTATCTTTGTCTTCGTCTTTCTCATCTTAGAACGTGAGGGAGAACTGCTGTTTGGGGATACCTGCACGATGTAATGAGCTCAGCGGGGGTAACCAATATTGGCACCACACCTGGGAGCCTCATCTCTATTAGGATATGTTTTCAGGGGAGAGTTAAAGTTTTAGACGTTACAAATACCAGACTCACGAGCAAATTGTGGGGACACAACCTCTGTCTTCATCTCTAAACTGGTAATCATAAAATATGTCCTGTATACTATGTGGAGTGGCAAGGAGGAACAAATGAGATCATGACTGAAGGGTGTCGATTAAATTATAAAGTGCCCAGCATATCATCCCGTCAATGACTTTCCATAATGGTTAGTGTAACACCCATTGCACAGAGTGCTAGCATGCAGTATTTTATATGAGTACTGAAGGTGACATATAATAGTGCATCACTTCCTTCCTTCCTTCCTTTCTTCATGCATTCTTTTCCTTTATTCTACAACAATTTTACATTCGGTACGTGCCAGGAGTTGTTCTAGGTTCTGGGAAAACAGCCTCTGCCCTCATGGATTTTACATTCTGGTGTATCTGTTGTTTCAGGCAATACTCAGATCAACAAATGCCCATGCTCAAGCTCATCATATATGCTACACGATCAAATGAAGCAGGATGTGGAATAGAGATCAACAGGGGAGGGGGAAGCTTTTGGAAGGGATCCAGTGATCTCATAAAGTTCTTGTATGAGCCTGTTCTGAGGTGTGTTTTGGACATTGAAAAATCTGACAGTAATTCATCTACCCAACCTAAACCCCATTTTCCACAAATAGGTTTGTTGGATACTAATATTTTCAGGTGTAATTAGAAAAGGAATTACTTTCTCTTATTAACAAATAGATGTGACTGAATCATGTTCACTTTTTTTGGCCTAAAAATTCTCAGACTTTTGACCTTAATGGTCAAGTACAGGTAAGAGGAAATTAAACAAAATTAAGCAATAATTTGTATTCATTTTCTTACCTGTAGAAAACTAGTTATAGTGTGGTCATTGAATAATTTTCTCAGCTGCTCAGGATCTTTAATTAGGTTTGATACTCACTATGAATGTGTGGCAGGGTTTCTTGGGAAAGTAGAGATGGGATAAAACATAAATGATTTATGTAATTGGATACGTCCCAGAATGAATGAGATTTTGGTCTCAAGAACTATTCCAGTGATTTGTCATTCTTTGATGAGCTCTATAAGCATTGCCCTTCTCAACAGGAGGTGCTATGGACATTTTAGGTGAATAGCCTTTCCTGATTATGTGGATCTGGACCACATTTTGAAGGTGCCCCTCGCTCTCCTTCTGATTGCCAGAGAACCCTGTATTGTTACAGCAACCCAAGTCACCCCACATGTTCCCAAACATCCATCTGCTTGGGACAGAACAGGATTGCCTCTAGTTGAGAGCTAAGAAGTAGTAATTTCCTTAAGAGCTTTGTCTTTTCTTATTTTAATATGTAAATCAAATGACAGAACTGTTTATCCATTTTCATCACTACACTCCATAGTCTAATTTTTGTCTTCATGCAAATTCATGTATTTTTACAAAATCTCTAATCTTATGCACTTCGCACTGGCAACCTCTCTGGTGAACTAAACCATAATGCGTAATAAGCCAGCAAGTCAGGTAGCCTAGGCTACCTGGAGGACAGAGAAACCCTGTGCCAATTTCTGCCGCGTTGCCAACAGCCCCAAGTCACCTCTACTCTCCCCTGGCTCCTGGTCCAGTTTGATGAAACACTTTACAAGATGTCTTCCAGGTTAGCTTTTCTTGTTAGTGTCTGCTTTCAACTCAAAATGCCCACACTTAATTAAATCTTCTATTTCTGTATGGCAACATTAATAGACTCTTGGAAAAAACAAATGAAACAGAACTAAATGGTGCCAAAGTTGATTATACTTTTAGTTTTCCATTGTCTGTAAGCTGGGTCAATTTTATTTGGTCCCTGGTCAGGAGTTTGCCTGTGAAGCAGTTTGACAAATGCAGTTATGAAATGTAAATGTGAAAGAAAAGAGTTACCACTGCACAGTGAGCTAGACTTCACTCATTTCTGTGGCCCCTCTGCTAGCCACTGTGTAGATGGTCAATATGTATTTGGTAAGGTAAATGCAGTGATGACAGAAAAAGAAGCACAGGGAATCCTGACAAGTAAATAATTTTTACTAGATTAACAGAAGAAATTATGAAAAAAGGAAAATCTTACAACTTAGCTTGGCAGATTAGACAAAGCTAGGATCAGCATAAAAGATCCCTGATACAGCATTCTTTCTGCCAATTATTCATCACCTTTCCCCAAATGACTTAGATCACCTTTGTGAACTCTAATTCAATTAACTCTAGATAATAATAAGAACAACAATAATAGAAAACACTTATAGAATGCTTATTATATGCTAGACATTGTGTTAAGTGTTTTGCTTAATACAATTGGGACAGAAAAGAGGTTCCTGCAATCATTATTGCCATTTCACAGATGAGGAAACTGAAGGACACAGAGGTTAAGTAACTAGATGCGTATCCATTCAGTGGCTGTGCAGTGGGTTCTAGAGATACAGAAATGAATCAGATACATCCCTGCCCTCCAGGAGCTTACAGTTCAGTGAACTACGATAGATGCATAAACCACAGGAGTACATAGCCTCATATACAAATTGTAGACATCTGTGTGCAATATAGATGATACAATTAAGAAGACTAATCGCTGGGGAAATTGTTGTAGTAAATATGGCAAATGTTAATACCCATAATTTATGCAGATCATATTACAATTGAATGCAATCACATGTACAAACATATTCTGGGATCTATAAACAGGAGAGAATGTAAGAGGTAATAATGGTTACTCCAACACATCTTTGTTAACATAGACAATAAGCCTGTGAACTTGTTACTTTTCCAAGTAACAGCAAGACTTGTTTAAGAGCTGCCTAGAGGTTCTGGGTTTTTTGTTTTTCTGCTTCTTCATTTATTTGATAGTAAAAAATGAAACTTAATTTATTATATCATAAAATGTATTTGTTACAAATTAATATTGCCTGAAAGGAAAGAAAGAGTATAGTCCAAAGCAGTTAATACAATGATTCTGCAGGAAGCAGGGTGCAGCTAATTATCTTCATATGTACTCATTGATTTTTCTAGAAAAGTAGGATATTCCAAAGCACTAGAGCCCAGCCCGTGTGATGGTGTTCCTGAGCATTTGTGGCAGAGTTTCTGTGAGGTTTGCATCCAAAGAAATGGGAATTCTTCTTCTGATAATGGCATAACAGGTAGCTGGACTGCTCAGGTCTTGTAAGAGGCATTTAAATTATGTCAAATGGAGAGATAGTCAGTTACTTGGTGTCTGTGAAGTGCATTCATTAATGAGTTCACAGATGGATAGACATGGCATTAAAAACAAGCATGCCCAGAGTTCTGAGGAAGAGGCTGGACTTTAGCACAAGTTGCTTGGATTCTCTGACTGAAACCATTCTTCTTAGAAGCACTTCCATAACATAAACAGACAAGGGGACTCCCAGTGGCATGTCCAGCTCCATCAGGGGTCTCAGAGGCTATGGTTTTGTTGGGCAAGGGGCTAGAGGCCTGATCCTAAAGCCACATTTTCACAGTGAGCACGCTCCTTCACTGACATGGCAGGCTTGTTTGGGGTGGCCTGAGGAGGTATACGGTGAAGGCGCCCTTGGTGTTTCATTTGCCAGAGGGGACTTTAGAATGTTTGATTCTTGCCTCTGCTGTGACATGGGTTTTAGTTAGCATCATCAACCGTGGCGAATGGAGCAGCCAGATCTTCCAAGTCACCCCATGATTCTTGTCAAGGAAAAAAATCTTTAGGATTTGAGGCCAGCACTATGGGAAATTTGGAAAACTTTTTACTCCTTTCAAGTTTAATTTTTGCTTTCAGAAAACAAATAAGTTCACAGTATCCATTTCATGTGAACCTCAGTTTCCCTTTCAATATTCAGAGAAGGACACATCTATCTTCCATTGCACAGAGCTACGGAATAGTTTACCAGGCCTGGTAGCAGCCCAACAGGAGAGAGAATGGAGTGAGGCAGGCTATGGCAGCTGAGAGCTAAATGCAATGGATGAGCTGACCTGCTGGGTGGGGAGGAAGGTGCTGACCTGTAAGAACCACAGTCTCATTTCACCCAGGGGCTCTCTCTGGCTCTCCACTGCAGCCCTTTCACTTGAAGCACTCACAAGTCACCATGTGGACTAAGAGGAGTTTCACCTTTTCTCCTTTTCTGCACCCAGCTACAGTCTTTGGTTGATGACCAGTGAAATGTTTTAAGAAGGCAGGAAGCTGGAGGAAGAAAGACAAAGGCTTACATAACTCCCAGAGTGGGTAACAGGCTGCAGTGTGCATGGCCATGAATTGGATGTGCACATGACCTGTGTACATGAATGACACCCTCATGCACACATGCCATAAAGTGTGCATGAGCATTGTGTTAGTTAGGTCAATTTCTACATCATATTCCAGAAAGTCACATCATCAGTTTTCTTTTCTGATATTCAAACTTCACTTGGAATGTGACTTGACTTGAATATGTACGGCCTTTCTGCTGGGTGGATCCTGAAATACAAATACTTACTGATTCCTAGAAGCGCCAAAGTCAAGATGCAGATTAATAGATTCCTATCGGGCCTTGTATCTGATTCCTTTGAAACTGATGATTTAACAAGAGCACATGTACAGTTATAGAACCTCTGCGGATGTGTCTTTCAGGGTCCCTGTTTCTTATTTCCATGTCTCCGTCCGCCACTCACTTCTTCCTGACTCTTCTTTCTCTCTTCCTCCTCCACACCCGCAGACACACCTAGCCCCACCACACATAACTTGCTAGTATAATGCATTTGTTCTTGGAAAATGCGTGCTTCTGCACACTTTGGTTTCCACCTGCTTTTTTGGGAAGCTGTACTGTATGATGCACAAAAGATTTGGAGCTGGCTAGGAGGAGAGAGGTTTGTTTCAGGCAACAGTGCAAGAATATCAGCTCGTTCTTTTAATTGCATGCTTCAGAGTATGGGTACTTTCTTTGAAACATTTTCAGCATATGAATTTTGCATTGACAAGCCTCTTGCTTTTGAACTTGAGCTGTCAAATGTTTCTGCTTTCGTTTGTTAGATCTTTCTGCTTGAACTACAAGGTAGGACCTCATCTAGATTTAAAAAAAAAAAACCCCAAGTCTTTAACCCATGACTTGAAGGCCAAGATTGGATTCTGATTCTCAGCACATCCAAACGTTTCTTGAATTTGCAGCCATTCTTTGACAAATTAACCTGCCTCTGTGACTTTAGGAGTAACTAATAAGAGTAACAAGCTCCGGTCCCCTCTTTGCAGAATGTAAGGGTTTCTAGGGGCCAGAACATGTGGGCTTCTTTCTTAGGCCAGGTGAAAGATGTTAGATTTCATTTTGGGGGGAAGAGTAACATGATAGATTATCGTTCTAGTAGAGAAACACTGTTTTTCAGTTTGCACATGACCTCACATGACTTCATAGTTTGGGGCTCCCACCCTGTTGTAAGTTGTCTGCATTTGGAAGAAACTGTAGTCCCAAACAATTAAATTAATTATCTGTAAAGTGGGTTCATGCAAATCAGTGCGTGCACGAGACTGTGCCTGTTTGTTTTGCCATCACCATTTTACCGTATGGAGAGCTGACCATCCATAGGAAGAATTTCCCAGACCTGTCATTCTTTAAAGTACTTTTATTTTTGCTTTCAACGTAGATCCCTCACTTTGAGAGTACATCTTCCAGGATCATGAGCCCATGATAGGTCATCCTAGCACACTGTGTAGAAATTAAGCCACTCCTGCAAACTGTACTTTTCAATTAATTAAAATCATATTACAGTGTGCCTACCTAAATAAGAGTGATAGTTTTGAGCTAGATGAGTTTATATAATATATATGATGAGATTATGCACACATACACATCAGACCATCAGACAGCCTACACTGTTTTAACCTATAGACCATCATTGTAGTGATGGATTTTCTTCAGCGTTCTAGTTTCACTCACACAGGAATGTTGATACACAGCACCAACAAGGTAAGAGTGTAACTATTTACATGCTGTTATATATTATTTCAGCATAGTATTAAAGTCCCTAGTATTGGGGACAAATTTAAATGTAGCTTTAAAAATATATAAATGATAACGAGCATTTATCACTAGTCCCAGACACACACAGTCTAGCACTCATCTCTCCAGCACCATGCTAGTTGCAGACAGTTTCACACCCAGCATTAGAACCCCACAGGAAGCCTCAGCTCCTCCCCATTCCAGCCCAGGTACCTTCTCTGAAAGGCACCAGGGGGTCAGGGAGGGCCATCTCATCTTATTTCACTCTCTAGTTTTGGTGGGGATAGGATCAAAGAGGATGAGACATTCACGGCGACATATTCAGTATTGGACAACCAAAGTCAAGGGGTTAGGGTTGTCATTGCAAGTATGGCAAAACTTATACATTAATTGGAATACTTCATTTTTTAAAAAATAGACTTTATTTCTCAGAGCAATTTCAGTACATAGCAAACCTGAGAGGAAGATACAGAGATTTCCACACACCTGCTGCCCTGCACTTGCAGAGCCTTGCCCACAGTATCGGCATCCCCCACCAGAGTGCATTTGCTACAGTCGATGAACCTACATCGACAGGTCGTTATCACCTGGTGCCCTTAGTTTACATGGGGTTCGTTTGTGGTGCTGGACATTCTGTGGGTCTGGAAAAACATATACTTACATGTATTCAACATTATAGGATCATACGGAATCGGTTCACTGCCCTAAAAACCCTCAGTGCCCCACCTTCTCATGCCTCCCTCCCTCTAGCCTTTGGCAAACACTGCTCCTTCAGCATCTCCATAGTCTTGCCTTTTCCAGAATGTCATTATAATTGGAATCATATAGTATGTAGTCTTTTCAGACTGGCTTTTCTTTTGGGATGCTTAATTTTTCAAAAAGTCTCTCTGACCATCTCTTTCCATGGGGAACTTGATTGGCACATTTAAAGTACAACTAACACAAACCTGCTTACATAGAACTCTTCAAAAACACTTACATACAGCAGGTACACTCGTAATATCCCACAAGCAAAATCAGGACAAATTATTTGGAGTCTAGCCTCTTATAGTTGCAGAATTCATGTTGCATTGGGGCTTGCATTCCTGGGAGATGGAGAAGATTATTTCTAGGACTAGGGAGCAAATTGAGA
Organism: Sapajus apella; assembly: GCF_009761245.1. NCBI lineage: Eukaryota > Metazoa > Chordata > Mammalia > Primates > Cebidae > Sapajus > Sapajus apella. The sequence continues at coordinate 7,666,521 of NW_022436948.1, forward strand.
TTTTAAAACATGAACCCATCTTCAAGTCCCATCTTAGTGTTCAGAGTTTTTACCATTTTTGAATCACTACCTTGGAATCAATAGAGAAAACCTGGCTTTGATGCAGTCTGGCTGCTTAGAGGACAGGACTTACTAACCCATGACCCCAGTAGCATCATGGATAAAAAGGGTATGTGAAAAAGGAGTGAGAGGGTAGGAAGCAGGCATACCAAGCCTGTACTATGTGCAGAATGAAAGTCAAACTCTGGATGGGCATCCCGGGCCTATGGAAACCAGAACCAGGCTATGAATCCAATCCGAGTTTCCTCAGCATCAGCTTCCTGCCAACCAGCACACACACCCTGGGCACTCCCCAGCTCATAAGGGGCATCTCCGCTTCTGTGTTTTTCCTCACAGGTTCTCCATCTGGAAATGGTCCCCACTGTTTTCGATAAACCCCATTCTTCAAGGCCCAGGCCAGTGCGCACCGATTCCTTCAACCCCTCCTTCCATCATCTGTCATCCAAACCGTCAGCACACTTAGTACAACACTTAGCACCTCGGTAGTAGGAACTCATGCAACAAATATGCACTGCATGTGCATGATATGTGGTTACTTACAGGCTCTGAGAAAAAGGCAGTGGGGGGAAGTCTGCACCCTCACGGAGCCAGTATCCCCCAGCCCTGATGAATCTCCTGTTCCTTTCTCCCAGTGTATTTCTTCCTAACTGTTAGAGTAATTCCTAGAGTCATCCACTTGGAGGATGAGCCGTCACCAGCACCAGGCTCTTGCTCTGCACGTGATGGATGCCCAGCCACTTGTTCTTTGTATTAACTGCCTTTGAGAATCTGTTTTATAATAAAATGAGGCATCCAAGCACAGCCCCCAGCAAGCAGGTAAACAGGAAGGACATTTCAGTGTCCAGGTATGGGATACACATTTAAAAATTAAAATAATTTGGTTATGTGTAAAATGAGTTGTCGTTAACATTCATTGTGGAGTGCCACTTCCCAACCAAGAGATGTACCAGGTGTGCCAAGATGGACACACTGGGAGATAGGCAGGGAGTCTGTCCCCAGGCTCTGCAGCCCCTCAGCCCCGGAGACCAATGTCTCGAGCTGCCTCTGATCCAGAAAAGCACAGTTAGCTTGGCAGCAGGTTGGTGGTATGCAGTCACTGCTCATTTCCTGCCAGTCTGGTCTCCTTGACACACCTGCCCCCAATTTTGCCATAAGTCAGGCCACTTTCAAGAAGGTTCAGCTAGAAGCAGATGCATGCTGTGCAGCTGATGGCTGAGGGTCGTGGGGGGCAGCCTGTTTCTTTAGTAGACTGTGTGGAGTGTTAAGAGAGTCCTGGGGTGGCACTCATCAATTGGGATGCATAAAAATGCCAGCCCCCAACTCCCAGTTTTTTAAGTTGCATAAATTCCAGATTTTACATATCACTATGTGTCTTGGAAGGCTCAATATTGCCTTTAAAAATTATTTTCCTAAGGACTCTCCTTTGTCAACTTGAGACAATGGCTAACAAGCTTCTTTTTCCATGACACTTAGCTACTAAAAATATGTTCTTCATAAAGTGTCTTATTACTATCAGATTGTGGGTTACTTCAGGAAGTACAGATTGTGTCCCAGCCATGCTTAAATCCTCAACAGCAGTGGTTCTCAAACTTGGTCCCAGGACCCCTTTACATTCGTAAAATTGGTTGAAGATTCCAAAAAACCCATTTGTTTATATGAGTTGTATCTATTGTTATTTACTAAATTAGAAATAAAAACAGAAACTTTGAAACATTTATTTATAAATTCATTTAAAAATAACAATAGTAATACCAGGTGTGGTGGCTTACGCCTGTAAGGCCCGCACTGCTGCCTTGAGGAAAATTCAGCAGCAAAAGAGGATCCACTGCTTATTAATATGGAGACACGTTCTTCCAGATAGAGCTCTGGGAATCCAAGTTCTCCATAAGCAAGCACAGCAGTGAACTGTTCCTCCAAACGCCTCCTTCCTAAGCAGAAAGGAAGTGACACCATAGTCTGCCATGTACCACCCAGAGCTCGTTAAAACCTACAGCCTCACACCCGTCACCGGTCCATGGGTAAACAGAGATTTCAGGGCAGGGGAATGCTTTAGTGCCATTATTCCTTTCAGTTTCCCAGAAGGCTGCCCTGTTAGAGGATGGGTGGGTGGGAGCCTCAGTGAGGTATTTCCTGTGCAAGTCAAAGCCTTTTAAAATGGCCATGGCCCCTTACAGACTCTCTGAATGAAAAGCACAGGTTCTGAGTCTTCAGAGTTTCTGCATGTGATGATGAATGGAAGTTCCTGTTGCACGTGGGACAAAAGATGGCTGTAACATTTTATTAGGTGTGCTTTCGGTGTACACATGGCATGTGTCATGTATGCATTCTGATCACATTTAGTTTTGAAAATAATAAAACTTTAAAGATAGAATTTTCTTTGTAGGACCCTTATGAAATGGAAAATATTAGTGCAGCGCAGAAGACAATTCCCGGGCTTTTAGCCAAGACGGCTGGAGAGACTCCCACTTCTCTCTGAGTCAACATCCAGGTTCCTGCAGTGGCCTGCAAGGCTCTGCCACCCCCAGCCTTTCCTGGCTCACCTCCTGGCTCTTTCTCTCCCTCCTTTCCAGTAACCCTTCCTCCCTGGCTGTTCTGGTCCCATTGTTCCACCCGCAGCTGCCACAGTCCACTCGGGCCGCGTTCTAGCTGTTGCCAAGGCTGGAAGGGAAGGTCTATCCTTCATGAACGCGTGGGTCTCACACCCCACCCCTTCTCATTCTCAGGACCACCCTGACTACTCTAAGTTAAAAGCACCAGCCCACCCCTCTTTTCCTGAGTCCCTACTTCCACCTTTTGTTTCTTCACACGTATCACCCCCTTCTAACCCTGAAATCAGGCTTGAAAAACAAGGTTATAAATTTGCCCTATCAATTATTGATTGATTGATTGATTGATTTTCAAAAATTATCCATGGCTTGTAGTGCTAGAACATAAGCCTTGTGCAGATAGGCGTCTTTGTGGTTTTGGGTCATGAATATAACCTAAAAGCAGCTAGAAAAGTGTGTAGAGTAGAAAAGGTGTTCAGTAATATTTGTTGAACGTATTAGTATGAGAATTTTCCTATTCCTGGAAGATATGTGTGATTCTAGTGGAGGCTAGAAATGGTCTTTCTCTGAGGCAGACTTCTAAATCCTCTGAATGAAGATATCTCTAGCCCACTTGATTCAGTCCCACACCCCTGGGGTATGGAATTAACCAGTTTGGGGGTGATTTTAAAAGGCTATGTAGGTACAGACATTTTAACTTTAGGTCGTCAGCGTAGCAGAAGCAAAGATGTTTGCCACGTTGCCTGTGAAGATGTGCTATAAAATCGTCCCTCAAAGTAAACTGTAATGGCAACCATGGCCTCGGATTGTTCTGGAAAATATAGACAGGGAATCAGGCACTGCCTTCAAAACTGTGACGTAATAAATCTTGGAAAATTGTCTTAGACCCGTTTTAGAAATCGTGCATTGTCTGTCTTGGAACCTTCCCTCTTGAGCTGATTATTATCATCTAGTAATTACACTTACGGGGCCTTGGGAAATAAACTGGATAAAACCTAACAAGTTATTAAACACGCACCTGCCATCCCTCCAAGGCAGTTTCACTCTTGACATTAAATGGGCTGTGCTGGCAGGCAGCGCTGAGGCCACTGGAGTGGCTCCTGAGTGATAACTCGGAAGAAATGATACCCGGGTAGCTAAGTGGCCCAGGAGAACGCACAGAGGAAAACTGACATTTAGAGAATGAGGAGAGAAAAAGGAGGTCATAAAGAGATGGGGGATGGAAGTGTCAACCGAATAGGAGGAACAGCAGCAATATGGAAGCCAAAGAAAAGAGGGACAGAAAAGGGGAGAGTGGCCAACAGTGTGAACTGCTTTTGAGTAGATAACAAAGAGACTAGCTGGGAGTGTACATTTGTGGGAACCCCAACAAGCTCACTCCTAATCCTGGCAGGACAGTGTCAGAACCAGACTACAAGGCTGGAGAAGAGAGCAGGAGATGAGAATCCATTAAAGAGATGTAAATTACTTAAGTAAGGATGGCCAATTTTTGGTTCCCTGTTCACCAGCTACCACCCCTACCTTCAGACACCCAGACCAACACACCTCTCCTCTTGCTTGAAAGCAAAGTATGAAGTTTAGAGACACTGAGGTGAGTGAAACTGGAGTGAACTTTTGAGAGATCCTGGATGAATAAATACTGGATATTTCTGTTGAATAAATATTGCTTGGGTAAATATTGTGAAAGTGCGTTGTGATTGCAGAAATACTGAATCAGCATCAGATTCATTAGTAAAAAACCCTGCCTCACATGTCAGGACTCATGGGAACCTGACTGGCCACTACTTGGCGCGTTCTTTTAGAGGGTCCAGAGAAGTCAGTGCTCCAGTTGGCTGGTTTTCCAGCTCGGGAGCTTAAGATTCAGATTCAGCAGTGGCAGAAGTAAGTGGTTTCCTGAGTTTTAGCTGCCTGTTCTTTACACCTGTCTTTATTTTTTCAGTCAGTTTGAAATGTGTCTGTGTTCACAAATAAACAGTGACAAGTACAAGTCTGCTAGAGTGGAAGTGAGCAGTACACACTGTCTTTCCCTTTAGCCAAGTTGCTCTTTGAAGTAGCCCCATGACACTCCCATATGTTTTACTGTGCAGGTTGGATGGGTGGGCAACTTGGAAGGCCCCACCTGCTCTGCAAAGAGGTAGTCCTGCACAGGGCCTCGTGGTCAGGTGTCCACTCCTCACCTACCCACCTCCCCCCACACAGGTGGCTCTGTGCTGCTGGGAACCTGCACAGTGGTACATAGCATTTCCGAGCTGTTGAGGCTTCCCTTTCTTCCTGGGAAAGATAGAGGTGGACATCTGTGACCTCATTTCCTCCAAAAGGATGAACCTTATTAAGTAAAGAGGTCCCCAGTAAGGAGACAATCCAAAGACTGACATTTAGACCCTTGTGTATACATCAGGATTTCAAGTCACCAAGCTGTTCTGCAGGTCTTGGTGGTTTGGATATGAATGAATCTACAGATTTTAGAGAGTATTTGTGACTTTCTTTTCTTTTTTGACGGGGAGGACAGAGTCTCGCTCTGACACTCAGGCTGGAGTGCAGTGGTGCGATCTTGGCTCACTGCAACCTCTGCCTCCCAGGTTCACGCAATTCTCCTGCCTCAGCCTCCCAAGTAGCTGGGACTATAGGTGCATGCCACCATGGCTGGCTAATTTTTTGTATTTTTATTTAGAGATGGGGTTTCACCATATTAGCCAGGATGGTCTTGATCTCCTGACCTCGTGATCTGCCCGCCTTGGCCTCCCAAAGTGCTGGGATCATAGGCGTGAGCCACTGCACCTGGCCTTGTTACTTTCAAAGTAGACATTTTTATAGAGGGGCTCAAGCCAGATGCCAGAAGAGCCCTATTGGGTGTGATATTTGTATGTATAATTTGAAATTGTTGAAGGGATTGGTCTCCTAGTTCAAATGCATTAGGTTTTGAGGTCAGCACTCCCAGAGTCATAAAAACCAAGTCTCACTGGCAACCAGCTTGTTGGTGCATGAAGAGTGTTACCAGGACGGGGGTCTACCCAGTGCTCATCTACATCATAGGAAAAGCATGAGCTCAGCGTAGCATTAGTGAAGGGCTGTGATGTCCTGGCTACTCAGTCCCCTTTTCATGCAGCAACCAGGATATATTTATGTGCTGGAAAATCTTCTGCAAAGCACAGGCTTAGCCTCCCAGCCCCAGGGAGTCAGACATCATCACTCACCAAGCTGAAGAAAGAGCTTGGCAGGAGTTGGACCCTCACAGTGGGTAAAGACTAACTCTTTCTACTATGTCAGCATTTAAGGAAAAGAAAGGAAAACGTCTGTGTTCATGCCTGCCTAATAAAGTACGTGGCCTATGCCAACAGTTGTCTGGGGATGGGGATAGAAAGCAAAGGAAGGGGGCCCCCGGACCATCATGTGAGTAGTGGGGACTTATTCATGTGCTCCTTTCTCTGCCAGAGCCCCAGTTTCTGCAAGACTTTCGGTTGGTATTACCATGCTTTACTATTATTATTATTGATGTGCTTTATGTGTAGAACAGCTATCATGTTCCCATGCAGGAGAGTAGATCCTTTCCATACTTTAAAACGTGAGACCAGCTCTCAGGGTGCCAACTAGCTTCTTACCATTAGCACGGAAAGAGATAGCCACATGATCCAGGGAAATTAAAGTCTGGGGGTAACAGGGAAGGAGCCTGCATTTAGCATGTAACTGGGATGCAGAGGAACTTTTTAGCATCTCCAAACGTGGCAGATTTCTGTATCTTATCTGTATGTCTGCTCAAACATGGAGAAAGTAGAGACTGCAGGCTGGCCATGGTGGAAAGAGAACGTTACTAGTTAAACAAAATCAATTTCATTTTGGTGCAAAATGGAGGCTTAGAAAACACCAGTAGACCAGACCCCCATTTCAGATGAGGAGCTTGAAGACTCGGGACATGATGGGCACTGAGTGGTGGAGCTCCATGGGCAGCTGGATCTTGAGCCAGTGTCCCCTTGCTCTTGTGGCTCCTTTTTAAAGTGCCCCATCCCGACACTTAAATATTGCACGTGGTATGACACACCCATCTGGGGAAGGAGGAACCCCACCAATTATTTAAAAAAATTAAGGCTGATATAACACCCCCACCCCCTCTTCCCTATCTTATGGGAAATTCTGGACTGAATGCCTGAAGGCATGAGAGAGACACCTGATGAAGATTAGCTGAAAGCAGAGACAGAGTTGTGGGCGGAGGCCAGGACATCTGCTGCTCCTATCTTGTGCCTGCCAGAGTTTTCCATTGTGCCAGAATTTTCTCATGAATAAAATTCCTGGAATTTTATCGAAAACAATGAATCCATGTGTCAGACCTTCACAGAAGAGACACATTCCAGATGCGTAGCATGCTGTATTTTCAGCCTTTGTGTGTTTTGAAAGGGCCAAGCATAAAACTGCCGATTTTTCATGGAGCTCCTTCTGAAGTTCAGAGAAGTGATTATCCCTCCCCGATGTTCAGAGAGGGACTGTGCCAATAGAAAAAAAATGCAAATAACTTTGCTGCTCCTTGAGCTTGGCCTTCATGTTTCTCAAGCCGTGAATCGCCTGAATTTCAACCTGGGCTAGTAAGTTTCAAAAATCAGGAGGGCAGAATGATCCTGTGAACTTCTTAGCCAGACTGCCCTAGAAACACTTCCTCATAGAAGTTTATGAAAACTTCAACAAGTTTTAGAGAAAGTTAAGCATCACAGATTCCACATCCTAGAAGAAAAGACTTTTCTTCAAAAGTTTGAGGGCTATCAACGATGTGCCTTGTATGTTATTCTAGGTTAAAAGAAAAAAAGGAGATTATGTTCTAAGACCATGGTATATTCATTCATTTAGCGTCTTGTTATGTAGAGAATACCAACAGCATGATGGGGAGCATACCAGGATTCACTCCTTCCTGTACGAAGCTTTGATTTAATTGCCATTCAACAAACTAATATAGAATTAGAATGGAAAGCCCACAAAAGAACTGGACCAGGGACCAAAAAGACTAAATCAAAGTGACAGATGTGCTCCTAAAATGAAAGATCACCCTTCCCCTCTGTTACGTAGATGCATAGTTTGAAAATCCAGTACTTAAAAAGAGTAAGTAATAATTTGCACACAAGAGATTGTGATTTTCCTTGCATCTGGCTTGTTAGAATAACATGACTAGAAATGGTTAATTCTGATGTTTCACGTGTGGAGGTTTGGAGTCAGTCACGTCACTGTTCTATCACGTGATGATAAATACAATATTAAGATTTGTGAAAGCTGTGACAAACACTAGCTTATTTGGCCCATTCAGCTGTCCTGGGAGAGAGCTGCTGGGCAGCTGGCTGCCATCAGTACCACCTTTATAGTTGAAGATATTGAGAGTCAAGAAAGGATAATGCAGCACTTGCTGAACTGAGCAGGCAGCCAGCTCACCTGGGGATGTTGTTACAAAGCAGATTCTGATTCAGCAGGGCTGGAGACTTGGAATCTGCATTTCTGGCAAGCTCTCAGCTCACACTTGGGGCAGGGAAGGGTTAAAGGATTGACCCAGGTGATTCCCAGAGCAAGGGCAGAGCCCAGCTTGAAATTCACATCTTCCATCTTCAGATCCCTCTCCCTGGCTCCTGTGCTCCACCAGACAGTCTCCTGCACGTTGGTACAGCTTCATGTTCGTTCTCCAGGGTGATTTAAAAAGTGGAAAGAAAAAGATCTTTTTATCTCAGATGAATTATTTAAAACTAGATTTAAAAAATAAGGACAAGGGTTTTGATGAATATTCATGAGTAATATATGATAGTGATTCAAGAAACAAAAACAAGCACTGAATGTCAAGAGTAGCAACAGTCCCATTTTAGAAGGTTTTAAAAGAATAGCAAGGGCATTTTTTGCACTCATTTCCATGTAAAACTTAACAAATAGGAGGTTTCCATAGATGTTTTTTATACTTTTTGCTCATCTCCAAAGAAAGAAACCTACTGGGAAGAAGTGATTCTTTTTTTTTTTTTTTTTTTTTCTGAGATGGTGTTTCATGCTTGTTGCCCAGGCTGGAGTACAGTGGTGCTATCTCGGCTCACTGCAACCTCATCATCCTGGGTTCAAGCAATTCTCCTGCTTCAGCCTCTCGAGTAGCTGGAATTACAGGTGCTACTACCACATCCAGCTAATTTTTAGTAGAGTTGGGTTTCATCATGTTGGCCAGGCTGGTCTCAAACTCCTGACCTCAGGTCATTCACCTGCCTCACTCCCCAAAATGCTGGGATTACAGGTGTGAGCCACTGCACCCAGCCAAAAAGGTGATACTTTGAAGAAGAAGATAAGAAGCTCTTACCACCACAGGCACACTGTTTCTTAAACAGATAAGTGACATTTGCCAGGCTAACTAGTCCCAGTTCATTGTGCTTTCAGATGCATTCGAGGTTATTCTGCAAGTCACTGAGAAAACAAAGAGTTGTTTAAAAATTAAGTTGGTTGAAATTCTTAATCTCTCAAGGCTCATTTAAATCTAGTTTTCATTATGTAGACATAACCATTCTTTCTTTAATTTTTTTCTACAAAGCTTCACTCTTTCATAGTATTTCTAGGGTTTCTGCTTTCCAGATTGCATGCTCCCTCCTTCTTTTGCAAATGTTCATTTTCCAGTAAGTTTTATTTTGTTCATAGGTTGCTTAGCTATAGGAAGTCCCTAGGTAAGCCTATGTAGATTTAAGGTGAAACTCTGCAATAATGTGCTCTATGGTAATATGACTGCAGACATATTGCCAATGGCAATTCTTTTCCAGACTCCTTGGAACTCCTGGTCATTGGCTGCACAACCCATTCTTCTCACAAAAATATGCCTATTTATTTGGATGTGATAGAAGTTTGTGGACCCCATTTATACCATTATGATGGGGCTGTAATATTACCTAATGGCTCAGTCCTAGGGCTGATACAAGCACCAACAAACCTCTGAGGTTAAGAAATTACCTCATGTATAGGAGCAGACATATAGAGGAGCCAGCCCTCAAAATGCTTATATTTTAATAAAGGTGAAGCCAAGGGAGAAATATGTGGGAAAAGAGAATTGCTGGCACTAGCCAGGCCTTTTCTGAGCCCTGAGAAACCCAATGAGTCCAGAGCAGGGAAAATCAGCTGAAGGGCATGGAGGGGATGGATGCCCAGTGAAGTCTGTTCTGAAGGGATGTGCTGAGCACAGGGGAAAGCACCTTCTAGGATGAGAGAAGAAGCAGCAGGTGTAGAAAGGGAAGAAGCCCGGTTCCCTGTATCTTTTAGGCAACATTAACCCTAGTGGGTATGATTAAAGATAAGGAATATCTAAAAATCCTCTGAAGTGTTCTAATTTTTTTTTCCTTTTGAGATGGAGTTTCGCTCTTGTTGCTCAGGCTGGAGGACAATGGCACGATCTTGGCTTACCACAACCTCCACCTCTCGGGCTCACGCAATTCTCCTGCCTCAGCCTCCTGAATAGCTGGGATTACAGGCGTATGCCACCTTAACCAGCTAATTTTGCATTTTTAGTAGAGACAGGCTTTCTCCATGTTGGTCAGGCTGGTCTCGAACTCCCAACCTCAGGTGATCTGCCTGCATCAGCCTCCCAAAGTGTTGGGATTACAGGTGTGAGCCACCACACCTGGACTAAAGTGTTCTATTAATAAAGATAATAATGATATAGATTTTCATCTCTCATTATCTTAATATATATTTAGTAATATGTGTACATATGTATGATATATTTGTATATATGTTATGTATTGTATATATGCCTATATTTGTATATGTATCTATTTGTATATATGCATATACTTACATATATTTGTATATATACATGTATGTATCTGTATATGTGTGTATATATTTGCATGCATGTGCACATGTATATATGTATATATATATATGCATGTATATGTGCTTGTATATATGTATGTGCAATTGTATCTGAACACTAGTTCTGGGTCTCCTTTTCTTAGCACTGGACTAGTGTTGTGAGTGGTGAAATTGTTTGACATTGAAGTGACATCATATTGGAGAAATACTCTCTTTAGATGGACTTCATATGCCTACATACATTTTTCCTTTGAGGTTAATCCAAGATATTTTTATATTTTTCAAGGCCGAAGATAGAAATTTGTAAAATTAGAAAAACGTGAACACAAAGCTAGATGCTGCATTTAATATATGATGTTAATGTTTCCTCCTCTGAAGAATTAAGAAAAAAAGGAAATCATATCAAGAAGGGGCAAAAATGATCATACCCAGCTTGATGAAGCTTCTTTCACTTACCACATTTGGTTTTTCTCTGTGTTGTAATTAAAAGACACGCTGGTCAGATGAAGATTCTTGTTTAATGAGATACCTGTGGCCTCAGAATTGCAAAAGTGTGCACGTTTAGAATGAAATCTCCTGAAGGACTGGCATGTCTTTGTCGGGCTTCTGGTGGCAGAGCAGAGCTTTCTCTGAGTGCATTGTCTATTTTGTTTGTGTTGCTTTTTTCTCCTCCAAATGCAATTAGATACTAGACCGTTTAGAACCGTCTACTGCCCATGTGCTGCCTGAAAGAGAAGCTATAAACAATAGAGCCTGAGACAGCCAAATAAATAGTTTTCCAATATCATTAGGTCTGCAGACATCCATTAAAGGCCACCAAAGTGGCACAGGCTTCAGTATATTTGTGAATGGCACTCCTACCTGTCCTAGTTTTCCTGCATAGTCATCATTAAGAGAAGGCAGGCATCCACCTGCAATGAACACATCCCAACACCTGGCATTGTCTTTGTTTCTGAATAATCGGATTAACCAAACAAAAGAACAGGGTTATTGATTTAAGCCATTGCAAAATAAATAATTAACAGGATGTGGGGCCCACTGCTACACATCCCCTAGGCTCATAGAAGAGCATGGTATACCTAGAGAGGTTTCCAGCACTCTCCACTTACTGTCCAGATCCTTTATTCCATCCTAGATCCAGGGATTCCGGACACTTATCCCTTCATCCTTCTTCTGTCTCTTCCCTCTTCCAGCCTCTCTGTCTCTTTCTACGTGATTCCATCTCTCATGGCAAGACCAGGCACCCAAAGACTCCACCGTGTGACTTTTCTTAATCCAACTTCTTCCTTCCAGTAACACCCAGATAGTCGCCAGTGTACAGCCTTGGGGGATGGTTCAGTTCAGAGACACAAACCCTCTTTCTGCCTCATCCTCACCATTGATGTTACTTCTCTAATTGCACTTTCTGATTGGTGGGCAAGAATAACAGCTGACCTTATAGGACAATTGTAAGGATTAAATGATCATTTTTCATAAAATGTAGGATATCATTGGTTATAAAATGTCCCATTATTTTACCTGCCATCAGAGAAGAAGATATGCTGCCTAATACCTAGGATAAGTCATTCATTTTCATATTTCAGAGCCGATAAGTTGTGAAAAGTGGTGTATCTTATAATCAACAAAACAATTTAAGAGGATATTGCATACAGAGTGCTTAACAAGATAATCTGGTTTATTTGATGGAAAAGCTATTTATGAAAGTGGTTAAAAGATATCTTACACATGGCAGTATAGGGAGTTAAGTGATGTGCCAAAGTTTGCTTGGTTATATACAAGAGAAATTTAAGGAAGGGTTTTGTATTAGATTGTAATGGGATTAAAACTGACAGAAAAATCAGGCTATTGATTTAAGACGATATTGGCTTCTTAAGTGGATGATCTCCACACTGTATTGTGATAGCAGCAAGGACTTCTTTAAGTTTTTTTTGTTTTTTTTTTAAGATGGAATCTCACTCTGCCCAGGCTGGAGTGCAGTGGCATGATCTCGGCTTACTACAACCTCTGCCTCCTGGGTTGAAGCAATTCTCCTGCCTCAGCCTCCCAAGTAGCTGGGACTACAGGCTTGTGCCACCATGCCTAATTTTTTTTTTTTTTTAGTAGAGATGGGATTTCATCATGTTGGCCAGGATGGCCTCAATCTCCTGACCTCATGCTGTGCCCGCCTTGGCCTCACAAAGTGTTAGGATTACAGGTGTGAGCCACCGCACCTGGCCTAAGATTTTTTTTTTAAGCATGATCACGATCATAAAATTCTTTTTGCACCTAGTTGTTCCATTTGTTTTTCATAATTATCAAATAATTATGGCATATAAGACTTGAAAACATTGAAGATGGATTTGATAATCCAATTCTCAGGAGGTCTAGTTCTGGCCATCTTCCTAATTTTTGAAAACCATGAAAGGACCATTTCCCTGGGTGTTTTTGCTTACTCCAGATGTGAAATCCAGCTGACCATTCTTTAAGATTTTCTCAGTTTCAGCACTTTGCCACTCCCAGATTTTCAAAAGAGTTTAAGTATGACAGATTCTCTGTATTAACAATGTAATATTTTTATGAGCTATAAGGATCACAAATTAGAAGCAAATTTGGACGCTTATTTTCTAATACTTTGGTGAGATGTATGCATCTTGCAAAATATTCATCTGTTATAGAAAGGCATCAGGATTCCTGAAGTATTTTGCTGAAAATGTCAGAATGCGTTCAACTTCATTAGGTTTTTTTATTGCTTTAATCTAAATATTTTGGATCCTTTGTTGTACTCAAGTTGAGTTCCTTGAAAATACATGCATATTTTACAGTTATAATATGAGATATAACCTGGTGGGACCTCCCCCCATTTCTGGAACTCTAGGTCAACTGTTATCCCATGACCAAAATCCAAAGGAATGGTCCTCATATGTTATTGGTATATTCTGTATTGACATGAAATAATAAACACCATAGTACTAACACAGCAGTACCTTTTGTTTGGGGACTATTTGATTAGAATTATGTGTTTCTCATAAGTTCTTTAAAAATGGTCTTGGTGACCTGCCACTTGCCTGATGGGAATATCCCAACTTTCCTGGAGCTACAGAAAAAAAAACACCCCACACATTGGCAAACACCAACCCAAAGTTCAAGTCTTTTTATAGTAACATAGAAGCAGACATATGAAATTATTATGCCACATTTCTGCCAGATTTTGACGTTTAAAATAGTCTCTGTTATAAAGCCACCAAGCCCTGCAGCTGGCGAGAGTTTCTGCAATAACAGTCTATACATGTTCACTAAGGCAGCTGCCAACCCTCGTGGCAGGTAGGCACGTAGGTAGATGAGATCTTCTAGCTATAAGGAGGAGAAGCCAGGCTGCAGGGAAGGAAGGACATGTCAGTCAAGGCCAGGAGGTCTCTCCCAGAGCCAGAGTTAAAGAACGCATGTGGTCCTGGTTACCAGCCTGTGTTCACGCTCTTTTTCTGGTTTTAATCCTGCTGGGCTGGATCCCCTTTGAAGTCACAGGACTGCCAGGCAGGGACGGTCCTATGTGGCAGCCTGTGCCATTCACACTTTAACCAAAGGGGTGATGAAACCTGCCTATAACCAAGTCAAGTGTGAAGACAAAGAGACGTGGTGGTGTGTGGCTTGATTTTCTTCTGCAGAACAGCACTTGAGTGATCACTCTTCTTGGAGTGGATCTATGAGAACCACTCTCAGCTTATTCTTACTCCCCTAGTGTGTGTGAGAGAGAAAGATTTTATTTATTCACTTGTTTCTTTTTCCTGAGTTGTACTTCATCCTAGATGTTCAGCAGCCTTTGTTTAATAAGAATCATTTTGGGGCATAGTTTGGGTTGCTTTGTCTTTTCAAAATGTGGGCTGTATTTCACCCCTTTTGAAATGTTTATCCTGAACTTCCTTATTTTTAAAATCTTTCCCTTCTAATGAACAAAAGCAACTGAGGGATTGCTTTTAACATTCTGAATTATTTCCCCTTTCTCATTTTTGTGCAATATTAACTGTGAGAAGAATTTTAAGATACAAAGAAAGGAGGCGTGCCTCCCCATCTCTAGCATTTCTAAGGGTTTTTTCCCTTCCTAAATTCATCTCAATTAACTTTGATTTCTTTCTTTAGAAAACCATGTGCTGAAATAATGCTTTGCCAGATGTGAGAATGAATTCCTCCCCCTACAAACACATGCTTAAGCTTCATTTTAGTTCTAATATTTTGGTCTGTTTTTTTTTTTTTTTAATTTAATCTTACACCATATTTATCTGGCTTTTGGATTTGTTTGCAAGAATATCTGACTTCATCTTGGAGAGGTACTAATATTTTAAAGTTATTGCTTGTTTGTTGTTGGTGCAGCCGTTTTCTTTTTAGTTTGTAATTTTAAATTTAGCCTGTTTCTTATATATATAACCTGTTTTTGCCAATTTCTGATATAAATCACACATTTGTTCATGTTTCTCATCATAGGGAAGCCAAAGCTAACATTACATAGTGTGTTATTCCCCTCCGAGCCTTGGTCGAGACTCAGGCCCAGGAAGGAGGGAGGCAGCAGCCATCAGCCCTGTTTCCTGTTCTGAGAGTGTAAAACACGCTACCCAATGCTGCCATGGGAAGGGAGTATCTGTTTTGCAAAAATTATTTAAGAAGGCTTAATTTTTGTCTTAACGAGCATGATTACACTAAGTCTATGGTGCTGATTTTACTTTGAAATGCACATCTATGAGTTTAGACTCCTTGATTTGGCCACTCAGTTGTGACCAGAAGAGAAAGCCGGTGATATTCAGGTTCCCTAACATCTAGGATGCCATTTCTGTATTGTCAACTTCTGTGCCACTGCCTTGTATTATTTTTGTTTGTGGATGAGTTTGCTTTTGCTGTCTATTCAAGATGATTTTGTTCCTTGTGCCTGATTCTGGTTCTCTGTCTGGCATAACTGACTCTTTGGTACATTTTACATTACTGTTTGAACTCCAGGCTTCATCTTTCCCAGGTGTCACAGGGCTGTCATCCTATAGATTCTAATGGAGTTGAGGGTGGGGGCTTGCATATGCACAGAGGCCTGACCACCACTTTGAGAGACAGAGGTTCAAGTTTGTTTGATTGTTCTGCCTTGCTGATTCTCAGTGCAGTGTGTGTCTGGCAAAGAAGTTTGTGCACGTGGGAAGCTAGGGAAAAAACTTGGTCCTGGGGCAGGTAGGGGATAGAGGGACAGAGTACATGTGGGGTTGGGGAGTGACAGTTTCCTAAAGATTCTGATCCTTTTAGGTGGGGAGGGAGGTCTCCATCTAAGAAAGGCTGCTTCTAGGGTGCAATGACTGATGGGAAACACCCTTATTTACTTAAAGGTCAAGTCAAAGAAGAAGAAGAGGGTGCTAATTTAAACACATGTCCCAAATGAAAAAAAAATGTCATAAAGGGCATCATAGGGCTGTGGGGACAAGGGGAAGGCAGATGGCAATACACAAGTCATTCCTGTCACCAATTCCCTAGTTGATCATGGCCAGCTCATTCAAGATTAACTCTAGACCTTTCTGGGTCTCAGGTTTCTCATCTGGAGGTGAGACGTTTGGACTGGAAGGGTGTGCACAGCCCACACACCCCTGCTTCCCCTGCTCTGGCTCCAAAGTTCTTTTTTTTTCATTTTTTAATAAAAATATGTGGCCCAATTAGCCTTCACTTCACACCAGTTGATGTCAATACTGAGGATGCCAAAAGACCAATATAAAAATGAGCAGTCATATGGGTGTTTTTGTCTATCATAAGAACCAAAATGGGATTGTATCACAGCAGCTGTGTCATGGCAGCACAAGACATCATGAAAGTAGCTGAAATTTCCCAATCAAACTTGCCATAGCTCATTGGCTGTAGAATATAAACATAGCCCTTGGCTAACCACTTGTTTGACTTAAAACTGCAATAAATGATTGATCCAACAATGACAAATTGCTATTTCTTCTCACCCAATCATGCAAAAGAGCAAAGATATTAATAGAAAGTAAGGGGAAAAAAGAGCTTGTCAGTGGTCCAGATCTTTTAAACATCCTGGTGTTTGGAAGCATCTGGATACTTCACAGCTTTTTTTGTTTTTCTTTTTTTGGGTTCATTTATCATCCAGATGTTCACCATCATGGAAGCACCACTTGAAACTCTACTTCAGCTAATAACTTAGAGTGGAAACCTTTGTATCTTTGGTTGGTTGCCCTTTGTTGCTCCATTGATCCCTCTGTCTTCGTCTAAGTCCCCCTTCCTCAAAATCCCCGGGAATGTGGCAATTTTGCCAGATGCTTAGGTGTTAGCCGTCACATTTCTTTTTTTATCTTCATGACTGTTCTGTACCCTGCCTGCTTGAATTATAGATTGCATTTGTCAAATAATGACACATGCATTTGGATGTCTTCTAAGACCTTTGAAATTCAACTTCCTTACGTTGAGATTAAAGTGGGTGTTCTGCTGCCCTGCCATTGTCAAGCCTGAGAGGCTTTGAGACCTGCATAAAAGTTTCTCTGGGCTGGCACTTCTAACCCTTACTGTCTGGAGGAAAGAAAAACAAGCTACTTTTTTCTTCTGAAAGGTAGAAGTGGAGACCATGAAAACGATCTAAAATGTGGTCCCAGTTAGAAAGGACTCTGAAATCAACAACTTTTGGAGACATGAGTGTCTATTGGAATGTCTTGAATTATGTGTTTCTTTGGGCATTCAGGAAGCGCTATCAGTTGTGAGCGAGGACCAGTCGTTGTTTGAGTGTGCCTACGGAACGCCACACCTGGCAAAGACGGAGATGACCGCGTCCTCCTCCAGCGACTATGGACAGACTTCCAAGATGAGCCCACGCGTCCCTCAGCAGGATTGGCTGTCTCAACCCCCAGCTAGGGTCACCATCAAAATGGAATGTAACCCTAGCCAAGTGAATGGCTCAAGGTAAGGAGACGTCTGCCCCTTTCTCTATTTTCCTATCCCTTTTCCTCCGACCTCCCATTTTCCTATCCCTTAGAAAGGCAAAGTAGAAGTTAGTCACGCCTCCCCAGAGATTGACTCAGAAAGCAAGGCCACTGCGCCTGTAGTCCCAGCCACTCAGGAGGTTGAGAGGCAGGAGAATCGCTTGAATCCAAGAGGAGAGGTTGCAGTGTGCCAGGATTATGCTACTGCACTCCAGCCTGGGCAACAGAGCGAGACACTGGCTTAAAAAAAGAAAAAAAAAAAAAGGAAAGAAAGCAGCAAGGCCACCGAATGGTGACACTGGGCAGCCCTGGGAAAATCTGTTCTCCAGTGGTCTGTGTAGAGGATAGAGGTTGTGAAATCAGTAGTATATTTACCAAGAACTCTCTTTGAAGATGTGTTCAATTCTATTTCCCAGGCACGAGGGTTCTGTGGGAGAGGAGCCTTGCCCACATATGGCAGAATTCATCTGAGGTTTTATTGCCTGGAAAATAATGCCGCCTTATGTTTTCACAAAGGGAGAGTGTCAGCTAGTGGCCAGGTAGTACAGTGTATGTCCAAGCCATTTGATTTGCTAGTGGGCCTCCTCTGCCTGCCTGCCACCCTCACCTGGCCTTCCAGTCCCCGTGGTCCTCTTATTTCAATGCCTGCTGCTTTATCCTCCTCGTAGCTTACACATAAAGCCCACTCCAGTGTCTCCCATAATTGTTAGCTTCCCTGAGTTTGTGAAATGCAGCTGTTATGTGAAATGTATTACCAAATGCAGAACTGTCCCTGGCCCTCAAGAAGCATTGAATTATGTGTAGTTTTGAAAAGTAGAATTAATTTCAATTATGATCTAATACCACATATATATTCAGGAAAAAGAATATCAAATCTTAAGGTAAGGAACAGATTACTTCTTTTAAATGTTGCATAAACTATCATCCGGTCATAAGAACAGCTCATATTTTTGGATATTTTACTGTGTACAAAGCCCTTTTATATCCAATAGCCCCTCGGTCCTCCAAGCAGCCCCCCATGAGGAATGCTGGACCCCATTTGATGGATGAAGAAACCTATGATCAGGCATTTCCAATCTGACCCCAAATCACCACTTAAATGGAATCAGAATTTGGATTTAAACCAGGAGTGTTTGGCTCCACACCCTGAGCATTTTCCACTTGGTCAAAGCTGTAATGGGGCCTTTTTGTTACATATATGTTTCAACGCTAGAAAGGTTTATTATAAGTGTCACAGTTCATAAGTCTGGAAACCGTTGCGTCAATTCCTAGTGTGGTGTAAATGAAGGTGCCAAGACACAGTGTCCTAGAAGGAACGTTAGCAGCACGGCTGGACATGCCAGATGGGGAGACAGGAGATGCCAGAACGCCCCTCCACTCTGAGACGCCAGTTTGCGTCTGTGCAGCTAACTTCTGGAAAAGGCACTGGCTCTGATGCTAAATATTTGCCAACGCACTGGTCCTTTAAGTGGAACTCAAGGCAGGCCCATCTTGGAGCTCATCAAGAGATTCATTCCTGGAGTTATGAAAGCACCTGGGTAGACAGTGCAATGATGCGGTCCAGGACATCGAAGCTGTGGGAAGTTAGTGATTACTTTAACCCGTAAATCCTTTCCATTGGATAGAACGTTCTGCTGATCATTAACTGTATGTATTTCTGAAACACATAAGAGTGCAGGGTAATCATGTTCTAAAGAATGCAGGAGAGTTTATGCAGAACAGTTGGTGGAACACGGCCTGGAAACGTTGAATGAATTCTGTTTTGGGTGGAGTCGTGTGATCCCATATATGCCAATGTGTTCACCGTGGAGACACTAAGACCAGGACACCTTTCTAAAACTTTTCTTCTGCAGAGGCTAATTGCTACCTATGGGAAATTCACCTGCAGGGAGGTGGGGGGTGTTGGAAACAGGAGAGAGAGGAAGGAAGCACCTCCGACAAAAGGGCAGTGAAATGAGTTCCGACAGACAACAGGCAAAGCGAGCCATGTCCCGGCCCTCTTTTGAGAGTTTGGCCTGGGGCCAAGCTGGACTCAGCAAACCTCCGAAGGGAGACTGAGCGAGGAGGCGAGAACAGTGCTCCAGAAATGAAAGTTTCTGTTGTTCGCACTGTGTTACTCCTGAATTTAAAATAAAATAAGCATTCTGCGTGTGGGAGAAGTGCGAACACTGTTTTCCTTAGCATGGGCCTGTGATTCCCCTTGGTAGCTGTTGTCTAATCTCCCTCCTGGCCAGGCACAGGGCAGCCTTTCAGCCTATGTTGTTACCCCAGGGATGCAGGTTGGGAGTTTAGGACAACTCTCAGCCCCAGGCCAGGGGCTGCAGTCCGTAAGAAACACACCAGGGCAGTTTCCCCCAGCGCCCTCAGTGCAGCACGCTGGGGAAAGCTCTTGGGTGGTTCTTTTCTTAGGCAGGTTAAAGGCTGGTGCTGGGCCAACGGTGTCTTTCTGGGAAATGACATTTTTCAGGGGAACTGGACATTTTCTTTTTTTTTTTCTTCTTTTTTTTTTTTTAGATGGAGTTACCCTCTTTTTTTACCCAGGCTGGAGTGCAGTGGCACGATCTCAGCTCACTGTAACCTCCGCCCCCGGGTTGAAGCGATTCTCCCATCTCAGCCTCCTAAATAGCTGGGATTATAGATGCCCACCACCATGCTTGGCTAATTTTTGTATTTTTAATAGAGACAGGGTTTCACAACATTGGCCAGGCTGGTCTCGAACTCCTGACCTCAGGTGATCCACCCACCTCGGCCTCCCAAAGTGCTGGGATTATAGGCAGGAGCCACTGTGCCCAGCCTGGACATTTTCTTTCAAGGGAACAATGGGGACTTTAAGAGCTTCCTTTCTCAGGGCTCATGGAATTCTAACAGTGCCCAGAATGCTCCTGTCATAAACTTTCAATGCTGCTCCAGCTCTCGAAGCATCGGTGATGTGTTTTGGTGGGTGGCTACTGAGTGAAGACCATCATGTCATCCTCCTCGTCTTCTGGGTCCTCTGGTGGATTCGCAGTGGTGTCAGTTTGGCAGGTGCTGTTCACAAAGAGAATGTGGTGGACCGCACCTGGCCCATATGCCTCGTTCGAGGAAAAGGGCAGCTGGGTGTGATATAGGCAGGGGAGGAACACTGGCTGCAGAGGCCGCCCAAGCTTTGAGGCATCTGGCAATGTACACATGTCAACCAGTCACCAAGTGTCATCGTCCCCCAACCCCAAAGATGTTCCAGGAGGAGGGGTAGGAGTGGCTGACACTAATAATCCCCTTTATAGAAGAGAAAGATACAGTGCTCCTGCCTGTCTCCCCCAGAGCTCAATGTGTCTCCTGGCATTGTGTCTGGAGCTGGCCTGGTGCATCAGTTGGGATTCTCTAGAGAAACAGAACCTATAGGATATTTTAATATTTTAAGAGATTTATTTTCAGGAATTGACTAATGCAGTTGCGGGAGTGGGCAGGTCTGAGACCTGCAGGGGAGGCTGGCAGGCTGGAAACTAGGCGGGATTTCTGTGCTGCAGTCTCGAGGCAGAATCTCTTCTCTGGAAACTGCAGGCTTTCTTCTTAGGGCCTTCACGTGATTAGATGGGGCTCACCTGTGTTATCCAGCGAACTCTCCTTTAGTCAAGGTCAACTGACTGAACTACCTACACAAAACGCCTTCCCAGTACCACCTCAGTTAGCATCGGATTAAGTCACTGGGAGCTACACCCTGGACAAGTGGACACAGGGAACTGACTCCCACACCTGACTTTCAGGGATGCTGCCCTGGTCAGTGACTGATGACCCACTGCACTTTTTAGATCTCTGAGCTAGTGTGCTCTGGGGTTCTTTACAAATGTCAGGTCCAGCCCCATAAAAAGAAACATGGATGTGATTCACTCCGCTTTATTTTGGACACTGTGAACCAGCCCTCGGCTGTGTCGTCCCTGCCTGAGGGGCTGGGGCAGAGGGAGGGTTCATGGAAACGCAGCCTGCCAGGGAGGGGCTCACAGCAGAGATGCTGCAGAGCTGGGTGTGGCTCCCCGACTCCTGAGGAGCGGTGCTGCGGGGGCAGCTCCTGAACGCTCCGCTACCTGCACCTGTCTCCTTCCATGTGAAGATTCACTCGAGGTAGCTGGCAAAATATTAAGGGAAATATTAGGAAAGTTATAAGATTATAGTCTTAAACCTTTTGGAAGGCTGAAAGGTTTTTCTTAATTTGTGGAATGGACTGAAGGCAGCCAGTTCGTAGTTAAAATGTTAAGTCATAAAGATTAAGTTAAGAAAAGCTTCCCCAGTTAAGTCTGTTTACCCCACATTCCTTTGTCTGTGTTTAATCACGTAAGCTATGTGCTAGATAGCTGTCTCAGGGGGAGGTCGAAGAATTACTCCTTAATGGTGTTTCTTCTGGGCCCCAAAACCAAGACCTTTTATCATTTGTAAAACCACTCTTTTCACCGTGTTAATTATCCACAAGCGTGTTGACTTAGAACCTCTGTTATTAAAGCTGAACTGAATAAATGTGAAGAGGAGCAGCGAGTAGTGGTCAGGTATCTGCGACTGACCTCTGAAAGCCCTTGACGAGCACTCCTAGCCCGCTCGACGCTGTATTACGTGTGTGTGAGTGCGCTCGTTCATTCGTTGCTCGGTCGGAGTCTACAGCACAGACCTCCACGAGTGATAATCACCATCTCGCTTCCAGACTCGGAAGCCCCAGGCCAGCTATGCCAGGGAGTTGGTCCATCTCCTGGCCCCTGGCCCAGTAGCTTCTTCTAATTGTCCTTGCTCTGAGCTTATGAAGAATGGGCTTTCCTGTGGTGCACATGCCACTTGAAGTCAAGTCCAAGGGAAGTTGCTTAAGTCAAAAATTGCTCTTCGGCTAGAACTTCTGGGCTGTTACCTTCTGGCCCCTGACTATCTTGCGAACACCTCCATGGGAGAAGTGCACTCTCTGCAGCTTAGGTCTTTCCAGAACATGGCCCACCTCCTTCTGCATAGAATACCCAGCTTGGGAACCATGCCCTCTCTCCATCCCTATCCATTCAGTACTCACGGAGAAAAAGGCCATGTGCTTTGAGAGGAAAGAAGGACTTCGTTCCCAACCGAACCGTGGAATTCTACAAAACCTCAGCCCTAACATGCTTACAAGCTCCTGAAATGAAATACGAGCGGTGAAATGAGATCTGTTGCCATCATAATAGCGTTTCTGTAAAACCTAATAAAAGAGAAACAGGACAGAAAGGAACCACTGCTTTGCGAGCCAACAGGGAAGTCATTGTGGGTTTGGCTTGGCCACTGCCGGATCAAACGGCAGAATTCTTGCAGACACTAATCTAATTGCACGCTGTGTAGACACAGGACATCATTTCTCAGCTTCGCGGTCCACAGCCACCCTGCCTCTCCCTTTCTCCACTCTAGCCTCACGCACCAGAAAGCCCCAAGTGTTCACACAATGGAGAACTGTCAGCGTGTGGCCAAACTAAAACCAGCCGTTTTCCTGTGCCATCCACAGCAAGGGCCCAGCTGGGGGTATCGGCGCCTGCTCGGCCTCTCGTGAGCTCCTTTCCAATGCCCTGAATTTGCTGTGAGGCCTCCAAAGCTCAAGTCATGGTAGGCTGGCCGGGTAAACGAAGAGGCAACACCTGCTCACTCATGGTCCACGAGCAGACCTTCCTCCCGTGAGCAGGCTGGCAGAACTGTGCAGAGCAGGCTGCCTTCCCTCTATCTTGCCTCCCCAGCTCAGACCAGATCACACTAAGCAGCACTTTCACCTTTCCGCGGGTGATGGTGATTCTGTGAAGCCCACCTGGAGGCTCACTGCAGGTGGAACTCAGTGAATTTATGTGCCATGTTGTGAGTCCTCCCTCAGCCCAGTGTGCAGGTCACCTGGAGCCATTGCCGTTTGATTCTGCTGAGTGAGGGTTCCCCTGGGGTGGTGGTTCCTAACGTGGGCTCCGGGACCAGCAGCATCAGCGCCACCTGGGAGCTTGTTTTGAGATGCAGCTTCTCAGGTCCTGCCCTAGAATTGGAACAGACCTGGGTGGCAGCCCAGCACTCTGTTTGAAGGAACCCTCTGCGGGATTCTCATGTCTGGTAGTCTGAGAACCACGGCTCTGTTGCATGATCCAAGGAAATGAAAAATGAGAACACCCAGCAGCTGGGTGAAGGTGGCCCACCCAGTGAATGACCTGGGAGAATCCGCGCGGAGGAGGGGTTGTTCCCTGGAAGTCCGCCTGCCTGAGTTGAGAAGCCCCACCTTCTCTCCCCACACATTGGCGCTTTGCCCAGCTGGGCCTGTGCAGTGAGAGACGATGCTATCTTGGCCATGCCTGTCTCTGGGACGGAGATTCATTGCATGCCATAAGTGACTCCAGCCTCAGGTGAGATAACAAGATGCTTTTGAGATGTCATTTAAAAAACATGCCACTTGTAATGTGATGGAGATGAGAAAAAATGGAGATTACCTGCTGGGTCCATCTGGGCCTTAGACATACTGTTTATACATGGAGTCATTCATTCATTCAGTGAGTATTTATTGAGCACCTACTATGTGCAGTCACTGTTCTAGGCACTTGGGAAAGTGATAAAAGACATAAAAAAAGTTTTGCCTCACTAAGTTCACTTTCTAGCAGTGAAGATGGTCATGACATCAGATCACTTATGAAAATACACAGCAGGTTAGATTGTAGTAAATGCTAAGGACAAAAATAAAGCCGTGAATGGGATGGCAGCTCTGGAGAAGGTAGCTGGAGAAGATCACAAAAAAGTGGTGTTTGAGTAAAGCCCCAAAGGCAGCGAGGGAGAAGGGCCGGGATTAAACAGCAGGAAATACAGGTATTGATCGACTTTCCACCTCTGCAACTTACGACCATTTGACTTTACGACCACAATCGCTAGCCACGACTGCTCCGCGTCTGGCAGCGCAAACGTTGCCCAGCTGGGCGTACGACAGTGCGGACCAGCTTCCGGCAGCACTACCATCTCCGCGTGCACCATTTCAACTGTACATACAGCCTACTCAACTTACGACCAAATCGTGTTACGACTGGTCCACGGTCCCGACCGTGGTCATAAGTCGAGCACTAGCTGTACTCCAAGAGGAGGGAGTGCTAAGTGCAAAGGCCCTGAGGTCAGCTTGAGGTGTTCGAGGACAACAAGGAGGCCGTCGTGACTGCTGTTTGGTGTTCAGGAAGAAGAGTCACAGAAGATGAGCTTGGAGAGGCCGTGGGGCCATTGCCAGACTTTGACTTTCACTTTCTGACGAGCTCAGAAACCATTAGGGCACTTCAGGCAAAGGAGGGATATAGTGTTTCTTAGATTTTGCAGGGCCTCTCTGGCTCCTGTGTTGAAGCCTTCCTGTGAAAATTTGGGTGTGGGATGGGTGAAGCCTGCATGAGAGTGGGTGAGGGTGGTAACAAGGGAGCGTGGGAGAGGCAGTCACATCCTGGGTATAGTTGGAAGGTAGAATTAATATGCTTTGCTGATGGGTTGAACATATGGCATGAGGAAAAGAGGAAGCGAGGACGGGCCAAGGTTTGGGGAATGTACCCCAAATGAGGTGTGGACAAGCCCCCGCTAGGAATCCTCATGAGCATAGAGGTCCCCTTAAGGGCTTCTTTTAAGCATCAACCCAGACACTGGGGACAGAAACTTCACTCTAATAAACACCAGGAAAACACAAGAGGCTCTTTCCTGCTTAACTGAGTTCAGCAGATCTTAATTCATTAGCCCAGTAGTTACCAACCTGCGTGATGTTGCCCCCAGAGGTATTTGCCAATGCTCATATTTTTGCTAGTCACAGCTGGGAGGTGTTACTGTTATCTGATGGATAGTGGCTGGGGCCACCCTGCAGTGCCCAGGGCAGCACGCCTGCCAGCCCTACCCCAAGCTGTCCAAAGAGCAATCTAGCTCCAAGTGGCAATAGTGTTGAAGTTAACAAATGCTGCACTAAACCAACATTTATTTGGTATTGAATCTGTATCATGTACTGTGTTATCTTCTATGGAGATGGATTAAGAATTAAACAAAGCTGGCTGGGTGCAGGTGGCTCACACCTGTAATCCCAGCACTTTGGGAGGCGGAGGCAAGCAGATCTCTTGAGGTCAGGAGTTCGAGACCAGCCTGGCCAACATGGTGAAACCCCGTCTCTACAAAAAATACAAAAGTTAACTGGGCATGGTGGCGGGCACCTGAAGTCCCAGCTACTCAGGAGGCTGAGACAGGAGAATCTCTTGAACTTGGGAGGCGGAGGTTGCAGTGAGCCAAGATCCCGCCACTGCACTCCAGCCTGGGTGACAGAGCAAGACTCTGTCTCAAAGAAAAAAAAAAGAGAAAAGATTCTGTGAGATAAATAGTGAGACACAATCAGTACAGAGCAATGTTCAGGGCCCAGCAGTAGCAGGGATGACGGTGCGATCAACTCTTCCTGGGCAGGAGAGAAAGACCCTGAAAGGGATAATATCAACCCATATTTCTACAACACCCTGTGATGTTATTAATAGATTTTGGTATACAACACATTGTCCAGTTTTCTCATACGTCTGTGAGATGACATTATTATGATGATTCCTGTTTACAGATGACCATTGAGTTTCCAAAAGTTTTTGTCACTTGCTCAAGTCCACCTGCTGTTGGCCATGTGACCACAGGCCTAAACTCTTCTTCATTCCCTCGGGGCTTCTTAGAAGAAGCTGAACTTCTTTTCTGAGTTGATCGGGATAGCAAGGTTCCCTCCACGTGTCAGACAAGCAGTGACATTTGATCTGTCTTCTAAGAAGTATCAAATCCAAGTGCCAACTGCATTTTGATTTTTTGTATATATTACACAGTTTCAAAACATTTATTCCCATCTTATTTTATCACATCAGGTGAGTCTACCTGCACTGACCTTTAAATTAACCTCACAAGGTGTCTCCAAACAAAATCACATTTTAAAAATAGTAGGTGGGTCAGGAGTTTGAGACCAGCCTAGTCAACATGGTGAAACCCCATCTCTACTAAAAATACAGAACGTTAGCTGGGCATGGTGGTGGCGGATGCCTGTAATCCCAGCTGCTTGGGAGGCTGAGGCAGGAGCATTGCTTGAACTTGGGAGGCAGAGGTTGCTGTGAGCTGAGATCATGCCACTGCACTCCAGCCTGAGCAACAAAAGCAAAACTTCATCTCAAAAAAAAAAAAAAAAAGGCAAAACAAAACTAGATGTGGCAAAGAGACCTGCCCTCCGAGCATTTCAGTGCCTCTTGGTAAGTACTTATTGGGCTGAAATTAAAATGAAAAATTCTCAGTGTTAGTATCGTGACTGTTTGTATGCTGTATTTGTCATTGTTAGCAAAGGTGCTTTGCCTGACTTCTACACACAGAATGAAATCTTGGCTGAGGGTCTTTTAATATCAGGCCATCTCATTTTATGTGCAACACTCAATATTTAATATATGAAAGTAGCTCCCTGGGTCCAGTCTTTTTGCATGCCTTTCTACTTTGACTCACTGCGTTGTGACATCACATATGTTTTCTTTCCTTTTCTATGGAGCTTCACATAGTAGGACAGTGAAATCCAGAACACAACAAATAATTGTATTTGCCCCTTTCTGCCTTGGGGCTCTGACTTGGATTGGCATAAAAACTATTTCCAAATTTAGCTCAATCACCTTCCAAGCCGTGGTGGCCCCTGTGTTGGAGGCATCTAAACAAGTGATTTTTTTCCTCACTGTAATAGCGAGTGTCTTGGCACAGGCTGCTGTAACAAAACGACAGACCAGGTGGCTTATACACTCCAGAGTTTATTTCTCACCGTTGTGGAGGCTGGGAAGTCCAAGATCACGACATTGGCAGATTTGAAGTCCAGTGAAGGCCCTTTTCCATGTAGGGCCACATGGAAAAAAGGGAGAGGAACTCCCCGGGGTCCCTTCGTGAGGGCACAAATCTCATTCATAAAAGCTCCATCCTCATGACCTAATCACCACCTAAAGGTCTCACCTCCAAATACTGTCACATTGTGGTGCAGGGTTTCAACACGTGAATTTTGTGGGGAGGGAGCAAACATTCCGTTGATGGGGTGAAGCCAGTTAGTAATAGCCTGCCCTAATTGGGAGGGGCCTTGAGTTCTTGCAAATGCCAATTCATGCATGGATGGAGAGAGATAAAGGTTAGGGTGAGACACAGAAGCTCTGCTCCTACCTCTTTGTCCAGAGCAGACGTTCCCCATTCCTTCTTAGCAGTCACCCATCACTGTCTTTGCTATCTGTTAGGGTGTCAAAGTGCTGGGCGCTACTTTGTAGAAGAGGAGAACTTAAGAGTTGCATTCTTCATTATCATACAAGTGAATTCCACCCAGTCGTGGTGGGTGCTGTTAGTGGGGAGAGAACTCTTCGTTGGCATTTTCTTTTTCTTTTCTTCTTCTTTTATTTTTTTGAGATGAAGTCTCGCTCTGTCACCTAGGCTGGACTGCAGTGGCGCGATCTCAGCTCACTGCAATCTCCGCCTCCGGGTTCAAGCAATTCTCCTGTCTCAACCTCCCGAGTAGCTGGGATTACAGGTGTGCGCCTCTATGCCCAGCTAATTTTTGTATTTTTTTTTGAGTGGACACAGGGTATCACCATGTTGGTCAGGCTGGTCTTGAACTCCTGACCTCATGATCCACTCACCTCAGCCTCTCAAAGTGCTGGGATTACAGGCGTGAGCCACAGTGCCCAGCCTTCTTTGGCATTTTCTGTCTTGAAAGTAAAATCGTTTTGGTTAACCAGGATTCACCTAGCCTGTTATAAAAATGTAAACCTGAAGCACCATAATGGCTATTGGGCTCAATTCTTTCTTCTCTGAAAAAGGAGTCTTTCAGACAAATAAAAAGACATACACAAGATAGAAAAGATGTCACATCTGATCTTGGTCGTGTAACTGCTTGTGGAGATCTTATGCTACATAGCATTTTTTCAAATGATGAATCCCAAAATGGTGCATTTCCCCCCAGTTTTCAAGATCTAAAAGCAACATGGTCTTGCTGACATTCGTTTTCACTGTAAAGAGAAATGGAAACATATAATGAGGCGTTCTCAGAGAAACATGGAGCCCCCTTTAAGGGGACAAAGAGCTAACTGTTGGTGAGCTGGTGGTGACTTTTTAATTAATTTTGTCTTCAACTGCTTCAGAGAAGGGGGAAGGAAAGGACTGTTGGGAAGAGGCTGAAATTCCAGGTGTAAGAGAGAATATTTAGTGGGGGTAAAAATAACACACAGCTGTGAAGACAAACATCTACGGTTTCAGTTTGAGCCTGGAGTTCTACATGAATCACTGCTGAGCTCCACCCGCCGCTCCAGCCATGGGGTCTGAAACAGCTTTTCCACTGCCTCTGATTCAGAAATAAAACAGACCCACAAATTACCCTGCAGCGCTCCAGACAATCCCCTCCTTGTCTCGGGTCCTAAAAATACCTTTTGTGGTGACTGACCTCGATTCACACTATGAAACTTGATTAGGAGTTTGTTCGGTCGATTAGGACTAAGTGTGTGCTTTTAGGATCCTTATGAAGAAAACCACCTGAGAAGGGATTTATTTTTATTCAGACTTGAGACAGGCCTGGAATGCTTGTCCCGGGCCAGCCTCCTTGTGGGGGTTCTCTTGTAGCACTGACCCCATTGCCCTCTTAGGGTACGGCTGCCAAAGAAAGCCTTCCCATTTCTTCCATGTGGCTTCCTCACCAAGTTCTTCTTAATGTGAACTAACATAATGAACTAAAAAGAACATTCAGGAAGATGGTGACATTCCAAAAAACAGTTGCATGCTGAACACTGCACAATAGTACACCTTAGCATGCTGACCCACATGAGAGTTTACCGAGGTACAATTATGAACAGTTGCCAAGAACAAAAAGCCTCACATTTACACCCACATACACACATGCAGAGGCGTGCACATGCATTATGTTGCTGTGTTAATTTGTAGAGTGCTTCACAGTTTGCAGACCCTATTCACAGGCATCACCTCAGGGATGTCCTCACGGCGACCTCAAGAAAGCATTCATTCCTTTTTATGAATGAAGAAGTTGGGCCTCAAGAGGTTAGGTGACTCATCTAAGGTCAACCAAGGTCAACATTAGTTTTCTGATTCCAACATGAGAGGTTTTCTCTTGCAATGCAGGTAGAAGATAAGGAGCTCGATATTTAAATGGAAGATTCATTCATAAATGTACTCACTCATCCTGCAGACACTTACTGAGAAAATTCAGAGAATGGTGGAAGTATAAAGGAGACATTCCTCTCTGGACGCCTGGCAAAGGCTTGTAGAGACACTAGAGGTGAGCATGGACAGGTGAATAGAGCAGGTACCAGGTGGTGAATAGTTGAATAGGGCAGGTATCAGGTGGTCATGGGCAGGGACTTAAAGGCAGAGGGAGTAGCAAAAGTGAAGGCCCGAAGGGGAGACTGGTAGGGGGTGATGTGGGATGTGGTCTTTGAGCACAGAGCACATGGAGTTGGGGAGGGGCTCTGGCCACTCAAATGCTAGCCCCTTGATAATGGGAACACTGATATAATCCCAGCACCTGGGACAGTGCTTGGCCTAGAAAGATGCTCAACAAATATTTGCTAAACCAATGAATGAATTGAGGGGCCCCAGAGCCAAATCACTGAGGAGAATCTAGGGAGGGGCTATGGGCCATGACAGGGATTCGTTTTGACTTGGCCAGCTTGCATTTCTGTTTGAGGGAGAGCACTCTGGTAGCAGGAGAGGGAAGTTTTGGAAGTGAAGTTCAGGGACAGTCACCAGCATGTGATGGAGAATAGTGGGTGGAAAGTTGTGTCTAGGTGCCAGAGGAGTTCAGAGAATTAGGAAGGAGGATGGCTCTGGAAGATCAGGTAGATTTTCGACAGGATAAGGGGGTTTGCCTCCGCTGACCCAAAGAAGATACTGATTTCCCCAATTACATCTGACTTGCCTTGGACTTTCTCCAAGGAGTGGACCTCTGCTAAGTGTTCTGCAGTGAGGGTGAATCAGATTTAATGTGGCCAGTGAGCGTGGGACTGTCCCTCTGGGATGTATTCAGTGCCATTCTTGGATAAATGAGGCCCATTCACACTCACAAGGGCTGAGGCTCCATGCTTGTCAAGCTAATGGCCACGGCTGTGCCACTTCATTGCGGGTTCTTTCCATGACGGAAACTGCCTCACTGTAAGTAGACTCTGATGTGAGAAAACCAAAGTCAAATGCCAAGTTTATTTTGTTTTTCAAAGACTAAAGACTAAATTTTACATTTCTCAGTATGTTTTTTCAGGAATATTAGTCCCCGCCCCCAAACCCCCTTTTTTTTTAAAGTGGCAGCAGCGCAGGGAGGCTTTCATCTTTGAGTTATTTTATTTAATCTTAAAAAACTACATTGATGAGACTGACTACTTCCCCAGTGGTCCAGCTCCTGCCCTGGTCTGCACCTCCATCTTTCTTTTTGGGTCTGCAGTCAGAGTCAGATGCACTCCCACTCGGCCCTCCCACCATGGGGACTTTTTGTCTGTGTGTGTGTGTTTTTTTGTTGGTTTTTGTTTTTGTTTTTTTACACTTACCAATGTTCACCCATCCTCTGTGTAAAGCATGCACCCTGCTGGGCACATCGATGAAGTTTTGGGGAGATGCATAGAACACTTATCTGCAAATTGAGGTGACTCTTTCTTTTAGACCAAATTTATCAAAATTCATTTATATGTCCACATAAACACTGCCACCCTCCAAGCCTCCTATGGGGCCCTGTGTTGCTCCCTCATGGCTGCTCTGCTCAGCTCATTTCTGTAACTCTCTTCCATGGCCGTCTTCACAGCCACTCTGAAGATATTCTCTTAAAATACTTAATAGTGATGAAATTGAGTTTTCTGAGGCACCATTCGGTGGTGCCTCAGGTCTGTGAAAGATACTCCTCACACAGATTTACCAAGTGAGGGCACAGAGTGTGGCAGTGCAGTACTTGGAGTTGAGACCCTGACTATCTAGGTTCAAATCCCAATTCTACTACTGCTGGCTCTGTGATCTTGGGCAAGTTATCCAACCTCTCTGTGCTTCATTTGTAACAAGGCTGCTGTTTTTGAGTATTTATGTCACAGAGATGTGCAGATGAAATGAACTAACAGCAACAGCTGACACCTAGCGTGGTCATATGCTAGGCACCATTTTAAATGCTTTATGCATATGTTTATTATAACATAAATACATTAAAAGCGTCCAGAGCCATCCTCATCATTAGTCTACAGTGAAATGCTGGTTGTAAGATTAACCAGCTGAGGTCTGGGAAGAATTGTTTACCCACAATGCATTTGGTGCTCTCAGAGACGTAAATATGGCCCTACTTAATGTTGGTAAATTTGAATTTAAAATCTAGAAAGCAGGGGTTTCAGCACAGTAGCTCATGCCTGCAATCCCAGTGCTTGGGGAGGCTGAGGTAGGAGGATTGCTTGAGGACAGCAGTTAGAGGCCAGCCTCAGAAACATAGTGAGACCCCATCTATACAAAAAGTTTTAAAACAGCTAGGTGTGGTGGTGCATGGCTGTAGTCCCAGCTACTCAGGAGGCTGAGGCAGGAGGATCGCTTGAGGAGTTTGTGAGTGCAGTGAGCTAGGATCATACCCCTGTACTCCAGCCTGGGTGACAGAGCAAGACCCTGTCTCTTAAAACACAATAAAATAAAAATAAAATCTAGAAATATGGGAGTTATGAAACTGGAGACATATATAACACTGCATCTCTCAAGGTTTTTTCATTTTTTAATCACTAATTTTTTCATGTTTTTGCACTGACTTCTCTGACAGGTCAGTTCTTTCCAATAGCGGCTAGTATGGAGGGCAGGCTGAGGGCTGAGGACATGCTGCCCCTAGGTCTCTGTGGCTGCAGCATCTGAGCACTGTGTGCAGGGAGTGTCCTGCTCTGCCACCAGCTCCTCCTGGCACTGTGTGGGATGGTGTTAGATGTATTATGAGATGTTGGGAAGGATTTAAAACCATGAGCATTGACTTCTTAAAGCACATTAGTATTCTGAATTAATGATAAAAGGACATGGCAAAGGATATCAAATACATTGGAAATTTTGTTAAGTTTAAATTAAGGAGAAAAGGCAGACATATCGCTAAGCCCAGTTGACTTGCTCCATAGCCCGGTTTTCTTCATGAGAAGCCCTGAGAAAACTCTCAAGCGTTACCCCAGGGAGAGCTTTATTTGTGCTGAATAACTGGTTTGTATGTAGCTTACTAATACCTTGAACCTTGTCATCAAATGCATTTCCATCTTTGCTTTGGCTAGCAGAAAGGTCAGAGTGAAATTGGTATCCCACCTCAGCTGGATAAATAGCTTACTCAGTGGGCTGCTTTTATCTCTTAATTCCTTTTTTGCCCCTGTTTTCCACTCATTTGTATTCTGTTAATTATTTGTGTTATCATTTTGTCTTATATGCATTTTTATAACCCACCCCAAACTTCACATAATTTGCACACAGGTAGGGCAATGACATATATTTAAAACCACTATACGTATTTATAAATAGAACTCTGGAGTGGCAGAGGAAAATTATGGAGCCCCTCCCTAAACAACTGTTAACGAAGCTAATTGCTTGTTCATCCAAGTGGCTTCCAGACAGTCATGCCTGGGGGCTTGGAAATGGGGCTTCTTCCAGCCCTCTGATTCAGTAACCCTATGAGAACCTGACTGGGCTTAACAACGTGTCTGCCTTCTCTCCTTAATATAAATTTAACAAAATTTCCAGTGTATTTGATATTCTTTGCCATGTCCTTTGATCATTAATTCAGAATACTAGTGTGTTTTAAGAAGTCAGTGCTGATAGTTTTAAATGATTAGAACATAATTCTCCAAGTGCTATTAAGAAGGATTGTTGTTTGAAGCTCAGCAAGCCAGTTTCATTGGGCACGTCTCCAGTTACCAGAAGGAGGACACCAGCATTCTGTTTTTGGTTTCCATCATGAAGGTTCACGTGTCTTCCTACACTATTTCCACATTCCTGTGAGTGACCACAGTTATGCCCAAATGCCAAGGAAAAGTGTGAGATTGCTGCAGAGGCTACATTCCTCAAGGAGTGTGGCCTGTAGTCCCAGCTATTGATAGGGAGTCTGAAGCAGGAAGATCGCTTGAGCCCAGGAGTTTGAGATTCTGTGGCCCCAAGGGTGTTGCCAGAGAGCTGGGAAGTGTTATGGCTGGCTTTTTAATGCCCCAGCCGCTGGGCCATTGTCCCGTTCTTTCTCAGAATTCTGAGCCAGCCACCCCCTCCTGGGGACCCCTGGCTGATGTGGAATTTCCCCTGCAGTGAGCAGAGGGAAGCATCTGTCTTCCCAGCTCCTGTTTACTCTTGATGCCACATATTGAACAGGACTGTCAAGTCTAATGTTTCGTGGGCCACAAATGGAACATGGATCTGAGAATGTGGATTTGAGAATAGCAGTTCATGACCAAGAGTCCAAAAGCAAATGCAACAAGAACAGAGATAAATAGATGGGACTTAATTAATCTGAAAAGCCTCTGCACAGCCAAAGAAATAATCAGAAAACAGACAACCCACAGAGCAGGAGGAAATATTCACAAACTATGCATCTGACAAAAGACTAATATCCAGAATTGACAAGGAACTCAAACAAGTCAGCACGAAAAAAATAAATAATCCCATCAAAAAGTGGGTTAAGGACATGAATAGACAATTCTCAAAAGATATACAAGTGGCCAGAAAACGTGAAAAAATGCTCAACATCATTTGTTTTCAGGGAAATGCAAATCAAGACCACAATGTGATACCACCTTACTCCTGCAAAAATGGCCGTACCTTAAAAAATCAAGAAGTAATCGATGTTGGCATGGATATGGTGAAAAGGAAACACTTTTACACTGGCAGTGGGAATGTAAACTAGTACAAACACTATGGAAAATAGTATGGAAAATTAGAAGTAAAACTACCATTTGATCCAGCAATCCCACTACTGGTTATCTACCCAGAGAAAATGAAAAAGACACTTGCACACAGCACAATTCACAATTGCAAAAATGTGAAACCAGCCTAAATTCCCATCAATCAATGAATGGATAAAGAAAATGTGATATGTATATATATCACATTTGTGTATATGTACACACACACACACACACACACAAACACCATGGAATACTATGCACTCATGAAAAAGAACAAAATAATGGCATTTGCGGCAATTTAGATGGAGTTGGAGACCATTATTCGAACTGAAGTAACTCAAGAATGGAAAACCAAACATCATATGTTCTCACTTATAAGGAGGAGCTAAGCTATGAGGACACAGAGGCATAAGAATGATACAGTGGACTTTGGGGACTCTGGGGAAGGGTGGGAATGGATGAGGAAGAAAAGACTACATATTGGGTAGTGTTTACTGCTCAGGTGATGTGTGCACCAAAATCTCAGAAATCATCACTGAAGAACTTATTGATGTAACCAGATACCACTTGTTCCCCCAAAACTACTGACATTTAAAAAAAAGACAAAATAATTTCTGTATGTCCTCAAAGGAGTCTCTCAGAGCAATATCTTGAACTGCACTTATTTGCAGTAAACAAATTTCCACCCAAAAAATAAGACAGATACATTTCATATTTACTAAATGTCTGTTTGACAGGCATCTGCTGAATAACCTGAGAGTATTCTTAGGAACTGCTGCAACACACATAAACAAGTATGTGTATGTTTAAAAGGTTTGCATGTGTATGTTTAAAAGTATGCATATGTTTAAAAGATAACTAGATCTTCATCTCAGGAAGGCATCAGGGACTCCCCGACCCATATGCTACTCTTGTTTAAAGTGTGCATTGCAGCCCCGATCCTGACACACTGTCCTACATAAGGACTGTTCATTCCCTGTGCAGTGTGTTCTTTGCCATGTACACAATCGAACCTCCAAATTCTTATCATGTGAGAATGGAGAACACGTGGTCCTCTATGCTGGGAAGCACTTGGTGCAGGTGGCATACCAAGCTGTTTGTGGGAACTTTTTCCCTGGTGATATGAGCCTCGGAATGCCCGGTGAAGGTGGGGCTGCAGTGTGGTAATCAAGACACAGCTTTCTGCAGTGTGGATCTTTTCTCATCACACCTGGGCAAAG